>NC_052499.1:56609077-56644021 GCF_016617805.1 Bactrocera tryoni
TAGCAGCTCACAAAACGACACGTATCTCAAACACTAATGAATATTTTGACATGCAATTTTACATAAATGTGACTGACAGTACTACCAACCTAAAAAAAATAATTCTCCAAATCCTTCAACGCGCGCAGTTTAAATTCAAATGTCACTTTATTTTTTGGGCACAGTAGTATATCAAGTAATGGGAACACGGTCGTTAAAGAAACAAGTGTTAAATAAGATTACCAATAACAATTAATTGAAACAGACATTTTTAAAGTTGTCTACAAAAGGCCTTCTTTTTTCCAAGCACAAACGAAGATTTGAACTTCTGAAAAAGTAAGCTCATTTTCAACATTCTACTATTATTTATTGATGTGAATCCCGAGGCCACATTAGTAAGCCTGAATGTATACGCCGATGGTCTGGGAATGTGTGTAGTTTTGGACCTGAGCCCCCAATATCTAGTACTAACTATAGCATGTTTTTTGGCCAACTTAAAACGCCCGCGAGCCCTTCCGACGTCTGAAGTTTTGGTCCCGAACTCCCCAAGGGTTCATCCTGACCCTCCTCCGTAACACCGAGTTGGAAACTTCGGAGAACGAACGCATATATATATAAGCAAGTAAAGAAGGGCTAAGTTCGGGTGCAACCGTACACTTAATAATAGCCCAGGAAAGAGCGGGCCTTTGCTAACGTTAATTTGAACTTAACGAGAGACCGTTGCTTAAATTTCTATTGATGCAATCACATCACCAGCGCTTTTGAGGTGCAAAAGCTCGTGGTTTGGGTCGTCGTAAGCGCTCAAAACCTTAAGCGAATAATACTTAACTAATAAGTAGTATTTGTAGTAGTATTTGAGAATCTTATATTCTTTTTTTGTAAAATTGAATATATAAGTATGCGTATGTACATAAAGATTTGACTTAATTTCACACTGCCTGCGAGCGTAATTTATGACCAAACTTTTGTATGCAGAAAAATTTTGGCTCTTGGTCCACCAATAGACTTATTTGCCAACTCTAACTGCAATTACCGCTAAATGAGATTTTTATTTATTTCCGTCGTAATATTTTTAAAAGTTCAAAAGTACTTAAAGCGGAAAATTATGTGCACAATTATCACCAGAGAAATGAAAGCCATTGGCATTTGTCGAAATCACGGCGAATGGAGAGTTCTAAGTTGTGCTGTGTGTTTGACGTCTTTCATTGGTCTTTTAATACAAAAGTGACAGCGAAGAATTTTGGTAGCGCTGCAGGTGATTTCAAGCCTCTTCTGGGTAATAAATTCAAGAAGTGAAATGTCGAACATATTTTTTGAATTAAATTAACTAAATTCCAATATGAAAATTTTATGATATTTGTGGTAAAATTGTATATGCTTAAATAGTGTCCTGCAAACTGAAAGTATTTATGTCTATGACAATTCAAAACATTTTCCGCTCACACTCCTCCCGATCTCCCAGTTCAACGCACTCGCTAACAAAATACAGTTTCCTTACTTCTAATGGACATAACACAGCAACCGGAAGTGCAGCAGGACAATTCAAGCCACCGAAGTCATTCTAAAGCACCTGCACACAACAGAAAACCGCCGGAAGTCTGCCACAAATTACGAAATTCAAAGGAAAACATGAAGCAAATAAAACAAAAAATAAATAAAGCAAAAAAAAAAAAAAAACAACAAATAAAAATAAAATATAATAAATGGAGAAATGCAGTAAACAAGTCCGAACATGCATATGTGCCCCACGGAATAACAGAGAGCGGGCGTCAGGGCAAGAGAGTCAGCAAATAACCTCAAAATGAGTAAGAAACGGAAGGATTTCGGTTGAAATGTTTGTCTGCTTACCGTTAGTTATCATTTAGTTCTTTAACTATTGTTTGTTGTTGTGGCATTTTTGCGCGTTTAAAATGTCTAGACGCCATTGTCCACAAATTAAGTTGTGACACTTGCAAAAGCGCACGAAAAATGAGCGCACATCCAGCGGAGTGGACTGTGCATACGTGAAGAAATGAGCGTACCTCTTGTATGACAGCAAACATGTCTCAGTGCACATGCACGGCAGACGACCACATAACAGCATTTCTGCATTATTTTAATTTAGAATAAAAGTACCCAGTGAGAAATCGGGTGCATACTTGAAGAAACATGAAGAGAGATACGGACTTTTTAAGTTAGCAATCCTGGTTTTGGTAATTCTGATTTAGAAATGGGTTATGACACATAATCTTCGATATTGGAATACCTGATATAATAGCTGATCCTAGTAAAGGTTCTTTTTTCAATAGCTTTTTTTTTTGACAGAACACACATGAGTCGTGTCAAGCTGTCATGTTACTTTTATTCAGTAGTGTTTGGTATTTCATCACGGAAGGACTTAACAAAGTTTACAAATCGTTCAACTTCGTTACGAAAATTCACGTATTATTGGATAATATTCGACCGAATCGTCCAGCAAGAAGTGAAGAAAATGTAGCAGCCGTAGCTGAGAGTGTACACGAAGACCGTGGAGAATCGATACGGCGTCATTCGCAGCAATTCGGACGGACGTATGGAACGACTTGGCGCACTTTACGTCGAGATCTTAACATAAAGGCATACAAACTATGGGGTCCTGAAAAGTTCCAAGAAGATCAAACGCTTTCAAAATCAACTGTTTATTGTGGTTTGTGGACGGGTGAAAATATCGGTCCATATTTCTTCAAAACATTGTCGGTGGGAACTTAACCGTCAACGACACCCGTTATGAAAACTGACTATTTGCTGCGTGAAATCGAAGCCCTAGATCTCGGCGACTTTTGGTTTCCACCAGACCACGCAACTTCCCATCAATCGATGGATTTGTTGAGTGAACGTTTCGTTGAGCGGACATTATGCGTCGGTCGATTGGCCACCAAGATAGTGTGATATCACATTCCTGTGGGGATATCTAAAGACTGAGGTCTGAGTTCTGTGTGGACAACCCCGCTACGATTCAGGTCTTGGAGCAAAACATTACGCGTGTCATCAGCCAGTTACCAGTTAAAATGCTCGAACGAGTCATCGGAAATTGGACTGAAGCGATGGACCCTCTGACATGTATCTGCGACCGACATTTGAAAAAGATAATACTAAAACCATAAATGCCAAAAAAATTTCTCAATAAATTATTTTTATTTTTTGGTAAGTAGGGAACCTTGAAATGGATCACCCTTTAGTATATTGTTATATCTTACTTAAAAAATTTTGAATGGACCAAAACTAACAACTACTTAATTAATATTAATACAGTCAGTCGAGACCAGAAAGCGCAACGGCACCACTGTGTGCAATCCTTGGTGAAGCCGTCACAAAGAGTACTCATGCATCCGATCTTTTAAATCGGCAAAGCGAGATCTCGCAAACGCGGGACAATCCAGAAGGATGCGTTAAGGAGTTTCTACTACGTCTTCTTCCATACTGCTTCTGCAACACACGAGGATAGTGGACCCCTTCCCGTTCTACCAATAGCGGGGTCGGGGTACTTTTCTTTGACAGCTGGTCAGATTTTCATTTACCAGCAATTCCGCTGACCTACCACCCACACTAGTCATATAATAAAGTGACTCGAAGCCATGGATACCGAGGTTAGGCATCCCTTAACCAGCCTTCAATGCACGGTTAGTGAGCTCAACGCTAGTATCGGCGCTCTGAGATGGCCACTATCTTACTGGTTTAAAAAATTTCAGACCCTTAAGCTTGACGTAAGACTTAAAAGCAAATATGAAGGATATTTATGTTCCAATATGTATATATTAAATTTTAAGGTATCACAACGAACCGACGTTCAAAGCAGTTCAAGTGATATATCTTGTAGCAGAATCGGCCTTTCAAACTAACCAAACCTATAAACAAAGGAAGAAGTTGACAATAATATTCAAGTGAGCTTGCTATTAAGGCCTGAGTTCGCAATATAAAGTAAACAGAGCAGAGTTCTAAAGGTTTTCAATCAAAAAGGCTAGATCTAGAACATCGTGAAACTTACTCTTAAAACTTCATATAACTTCCTTTACCCTTTTTTAGTTTTGTATGGAATTTTTTCCCTCACAAGTGTCTGTTTCATGATTTTTTTTTTATTAAACTCACCATTTTCATGGTACTTTGTTTGCAACATAAAAATTTTGTGTGACAACAGTAAAACGGTAGAGTTAGACTTTTGCAACGCAGCAACTCTGGTCACAACATCAATAATAATAACGTATGCACACGAATGTGTCTGTACTCGTATGCGAGTATGTTGTTCCGTCACTTATGGCTAGCTGTTTGTATTGTGTTTTCGCTTTTATAACAAACACGAGCGTACGACGAACGCAAAAAACGTGGCAGTGAAAGGTCGTGAAAGTCACACTTAAGCTTTGTATTAAGTGAAATTCCACAGACGACACTCTGTTGTCATTGCCAAAGCCAAGGCGAAGTAGGAGTAACAAAACACGGAAAGCGCATAAAAATGGTGTGAGCTCTGAGCTAAAAGGGTGAGAGAAAGCGAACGTGAGAGGGAGAACGCCGTTAGAACTGGTAAACAAATTGGCAAGGCAAGTGACAGGCAGACTAAAATGGCAAAAAAGAAGTGTTGTTATAAAACAGTGAGTCGACAACTTCAAGTGTGTTTTTTATTAAGACGACTGGCTAATTCGTGTTATTTGTGCGCCTCATTTCATCGGCTGTGATATAGCCAATTACTTAAGGACGTCAAAGTTTGTCTCAATATAATCCTTTGGCAGTGTTGTGATCTCACGACGCTTTGGTACAGTGCGAGCAAGTAAAACGCTTTCAGAATGTTGCAACGAAAGGAGATCAGTTAATTGGGGGAACACCCGTCAGCCGAAATTTTTATCTCCTGCTGTTAATATTTTTCAAAATGTAACATTCTCTTTCTCTTCTTATTTGATTCTTTAATATCTTTTTGCTTTCTTCTGTCACTTCTTTCCTTTTTCTTCTTTTTTCTCTTTCTTTCCTACTTGATTTCTAAAGCCCATACTCGCTTTCTGTTTCTCTCTATCCCTAACTGGTTTTATTTTTGCCACTCTCTATCTCTCTCTCTCTAATATATTGTATATATAAAACTCTTACTTCCTTTTCACTTCCTGTCTTCCTCTTTTTTCATATCTTTCAAATGTTGGCCGCGGCTACGTCTCAGCTGTTCATTCTTTGAGTCCACTTTTCGATGACTCGTTCGAGCATTTTGACTGGTAATTGGCGAATAACACACGTGTTGTTTTGCTCCAAGGCCTGAATCGAAACGCGATTATAGACTTTATACTTTACATATCCCAACATGTAAAAATCTAATGTCTAATCTAATCTAATGATTTCACACGATTTTGGTGACCAATCGACCGGCTCTAAACATGAAATTATCTGCTCACCGAGGTGTTCTCTCAATAAATCAATTCATTGATGTGATGTGTGGGAAGTGGCGCCGTTGCTGAAACCAAATGTCGCCGAGATCACGAGCTTCAATTCAGGCATCAAATAGTTGGTGGTCAAGGCGCGTTAACGGTCGCCACTGACGGTTACGTTCTCACCGACATCATTTTTGAAGCAATATGGACTAATGATTCTTGGCCCTGGATGCGATAATTTTCCTTGTTTACAAAGCCATTGAACCAGAAATGAGTCTCGTCGCTGAACAAAATTTGGCTCGAAAACGTCAGATATTTTTGGAACTTTTCAAAATCCTATAGAACGAAGCAATGTGGAAGATCGAGCGACTTCGGTTCTTGCACAAGCTGCATTTTGTATTCTTTCAATTTAAGGACTTGACGTAAAATGCGCCGATTCGGCACGTAAGGCTATTTCTCTTTATAAAAGATGGCAAAAAGCAGTAACGTCGTCCAAGAGGTCCAAGTAAGGTCCAAGAGTTTCAATCTCAAGTCAATGACAACAGCCTATTTGTAGTTTCCGAGATAGACAGTTATTAAGCGCTTCGAGATATATAGTCTAAAAATGGTATCTTTCCAACAACTCAAATAAAGGGCTTTCACATATACGCTTAAAAGTATTTTACTTGCAACAACCCTTTGCGGAATTAAAAAAGTCCAACTTGAACACAACAAAAAGTGTTTCTTTTTCATTACACTTTAATATATATATTTACTAGACTTTTACAAATCTAATAAAAACAGACCCCTTCTCTACACACACACACATGCCACTGCTCGTGCAAAGGAAACTTTTAACTCTGACATAAATGTGATGAATACACTTCCCTCGTGACGACATGAGCACCGGCTAAATAAATTTGATGGCACTTTTTTATTGTTGTTCTACTATTTTTATTGTATTCTTCTTTGTTGCCATAGTACTTAGTTTTATATGAAAACTTAAAAGTATGTAAATTAAAATTATAACTCCGACGAAATTTGCACTGCAGCGCAGGCAACAAAAACCGAGTTGCAAGCAAGCAAAATGCAAATAAGCATACAACAACAAAATGAGCACCTACAACAGGACGCTACTTATACTATAGCCGAGCGAAGCAGGCGTGAGCGGCAGAAGTAGAGCGAGCGAGTACTTGTAGCTATTAAGTGGAAAGAGTAAGAGGTACTTTTGTGGGTGTATTAGTAGTGGATTTACGGAGTAGGAGTAGAAATAACGGTTTCCTATGTGAAATGGCAAGTAGTAATGCCATTAGCATAACTTTTGCTTTTTAACAAGAATATAAATTTTCATAAGCCGTATTTTCACAGCAAATGCAATGCAATGGAAGGACGAGACGTGGGAAGAGTAGAGGAGAGGCGTGGAGAGAAGTTGAGACGAGAGAAGAAAGGAGAATGGTAGAGGAGAAGAGCACAGCAGAGCTAAAACAAATGTGGGAACCTCTATACATTTAATATAATGGCATGTGAAGGGACATAGTTAGCAGTGAAAGGGAAAAAAAGTCTTGTGTTTATGTTATTTGTGAGTGCTGGCAGGAAAATTATGGGATTACAACTTATAATAAATATTTGATAACCACAGAGAACTTTGTGGATGTGTATGTTTACATAAGCAAGTAGAAGAAATCAAAAACTTGCAAATATTGAGATGAGAAACTCTGCAGATAATGCTCTGTTCATAATAGGCTTATGTTTTTCATAACAGATTGTTTTATAAAACTATAACTTCCATAAAGTTTAGGTAACAAATAATTCGTTTTCTCCAAAAAAAAATATCAAACCACACAAAATCAAATGGCTGTAATATGAGTTTTCAGATTTTTATTGCTATGAAACTAGCTTATTTTGAATCTGAAAGTTACTTATACGACATGGTGTACGGAAATTAATATGATTAGGCTGAGAACAGAGACGGCGTTCAGCAGAAAATTTGCGTGATATTGTTCACATGTGCATGGTCAAACAATTGCTGGACGAAGCATGGAATCGATGCAAATTATTTGCAGAAAACGATGCTCTCTGACTTGAATTAATATACCTGACAGATTGAGCGATATTTTCGATAAAAACGCAGCTATAGGCACTGTGGACCTCACACATATTCAGTACTAAGGCATTGAAAAGTCATGGTCCGATTTTGGTTTTTGGTTTATACATCCTCAAATGAAAGAATCATTTTAAATTTAAAACTGTTATATATGGCAACTCGGCAAGGTTGTGTATCGAAAATTTGTACACTATGACATAAATATAGTCAATATAGTATCTTGAACAAAATTGCATTGAAATCGTTTAGGTAGTTTCTGAGATATAGGCTTTCACGCAAATATGGGCAGTGCCAAGGCCCATAGTTCAATTCTGAGACAGGCTCTCACAGTACTTTTTCCTGCTAAACGCTTTTCACAGTGAACAAAGACGCTTTCAAAAGCGTTTAACAGGTTTGGAGAATACGAGGTAAAGTAGTCTCCGAGATATGCTCATTAGACCTCTTAGAAGGTACGGTCACGCCCACTTTTTAAACATCTTCAGCTCACACCGGCCCCTTTCCACCTCGATACCTTTTCCCAAATAACAATTTTGTATCTCAATTTCAAGCTTTGTTATAGCTCTTTGTATGCTTTCGTTTAACGCTACTTTGTGGGTGTGGCGATGGACCGATCGTGCCACCATCTGCAATAACGACGCTCCTTAGTGTCCAGGTCTCAAGATCCACTAAGATATCTCAATTTTTACTAAGTACGGACGTACAGACAGTCACTCGGACTTCAACTAGTTTCGACATCTTTATCAATTATGCAAATATAACCCTTTATCTAACTCGAGTAGATTTAGGGAAAAAAATTTTTACAGATCACGCATGAGCCGTGTCACGCTTTCATGTTATTTTAGTTGAGTATTATTTCGCTTGATCTCGGCGGAACATAGGCTTACACATCGCAACAATTAATGGATTCACTGAGAGAACACTTCGGTAAGCAGATTTCACGCTTTGGGCCGATTGATTGGCCACCAAGATCGTTTGATATCACGCCGATAGACTTTTTCTGTGGGCACATGTTAAGTCTAGAGTTTATACGGATAATCCCGCTGCAATTCAGGCCTTGAAGCAAAACATCACGCGTCTCATTCGCTAGTTACCAGTCGAAATGCTCGAACAAATCAAATCAAAAATTGGATGCAACAGATGGACCATCTGAGACATAGCCTTGGTTAAGATGTGAAAGAGATAATCTTCAAAAAATAAAAGCCAAAGAATGTTCTTTCGAATGATAATAAACATTCCTCAATAAATTTGAAGTTTCCTGTTTTTTCTTTAAAAAAAATAGGGAACTTCGAAATGGATCACCCTTTAAACAAAATTTTAAACAATCAAATATATGTATACATTTTCGATTTTAAGAAAAACGCTTCTTGGACAATTTTAAAAAAACATGATTGGGTAGCCATTTTGAATTGTTTAGATTAGACTTATCTTTTTTCAATTGGTGACGTTTCTACGTCCAAATATCACTAAGTCGAACACTTTCCGAACTAATACAAGTAATTCTTCAGCGTCATATGTTTGATAAACATTTTGAGATATGGTGTTAGCATTAACATACATATATACAACTATAATTCAAAATAAATCGCAAGATGTCTTTCCGACAATTTGGCGAAAGGTATCTATCTCGCTAGTATTAGGGTTTCTTTGTTCAAAACTCGCATGTTTAGTTTCTAATGAATGACGTTAGAAAGAATACTCAGAGAAAACCCGGTTGAGATTTTCTAATAAAATACGGAAAACAATTTCCTTACAAATATTCCGAAATTGAAAAAGACTCTCAAATTTGTTCTGAAGTCTATTTCTACTTATTTCAGGATGTTGAGGGAAAATTAAGTTTGGTTTCAAAACATTACGTATTAGATTTGCCATCTCCCACAAAATTATGTAACAACGACACGCCATTTCCATGAACTGCAATGATGAGATCTTCAAATCATTATAAAATTGTACTTTTGTAGTTCTGCAAGTGACGTTCCTAACAAAAACAGCATTTTAAGTGAAAAATTGCAAATTAATGCTCCCAATTACTTTTCCATGTAAAAGAAGCAAAAATGAGCCTAAAACCAGACATTACAGCTACGCAAGGTCGCAGATGAAAAACTTTAAAACCAAACTCTGCAATGCAGCGCTTTATCGAAATGCAAATTCGTTTGAAAATTAATATCGCTGAAATTCAACAGTGTGGAAAATAAGTATGGAAATAGAAATTAAATGAAAAAAATAAATAAATTTTCAATGAAAATGTTTTCAACACGCTAAAATCGAATTTTATCAATTATTTCGCCAATTTCGCCGAACGCGCGAATATAACGAGCATAATACAATGCCGTTAGCTTAGATAACGTGCGAATAGGCTTAATTGGAAAGCAAAAGAGTTGCAATGCATAAAATATTTGACGCAAAAAACAAGAAATTTGTTAGAAAAAACGCGCATAAAATCAATCAATTCAAGTGAGGGAGCGTATTTAATGAAATTAACCTTTTTTCCCCGAACTGGCTGTTAAATGTGAGAACAAGGTCAATTTCGTGTTTTTTAAATAAATTTTTAAACAGAGTTTTTCATGCCCAGAATTAGCCAAATAAGTTTAAAGCCATTCAGCCATTCAGCCATAAAATTTTTAATACAAAATTCGGAAATTAAATTGCGAAAATTGCAACACTGAGAGCATATTTTTAAGCCTGCTGCACATTATGCGCTTATAATTGTGTATGACACGCAGCTAGCAAGGAGAGAAAACTTTAAAAATATGGTTTTCAGTGCCAAAAAGTTGAGTGCTCTGAATAGTGTTGCCGCTTTGCGTAATGGAATAGAAATATTTTAATAACCTTAAGAAAAGAGATCTTAAGGGAAGAGATCTTAAGAGAAGAGAGAACGAACTGGACTCAGCTAGGTATTATCACTTATGGGAATAGTTCATCTCTTAAAATTATACGCCATGCGACACTCCAATTTGCTTCTATAGCCTCTCCAATTTTAGACAGGATTAGAATAACTTCGATCTGATTCCAACGCATCTTCTTCTTCTTTTCTGGCGTAGGAAACACTTACGCGGTTATAGCCGAGTTAACAACAGTATAGTTCTTTCTTCTTTTTTTCTATTTGGCGCCAATTCGAGATACCAAGTGCTGCCCTGGACCTTCCCTACCTGATCTCTCCAATGGAGTTGAGGTCGTCATCTTCTGCCTCCCCCGGTGGGTACTGTGTAGAATACTTTCAGAGCTGATGTATTCTCTTCCATCCGGAAAACGTGATCTAGCCAGCGTAGCCACTGTATTTTAATTCACTGAACTATGTCAAAGTCGTCGTATATCTCGTACAGCTCATCGTTCCATCGACTGCGATATTCACCGTAGCCAATGCGCAAAGGACCATAAATATTCCGCAGAACCTTTCTCTCAAACACTTCTAAAGTCGACTCATCAGATTTGGTCATTGTTTGACGCCACACCGTATATCACGACAGGAATGATGCGAAACTTGTAGAGTTTGGTCTTTGTTCGTCGAGAGAGGACTTTACTTTTCAATTGCCTACTTAGTACAAAGTAGCACCTATTGGCAAGAGTTATTCTGTATTGGATTTCGATGCTGACATTGTTGTTGGTGTTAATGGGTGTTAATATTGGTTCCAAGATAGACGAAATTATCAACGACTTCTAAGTTATGACGGTCAATAGAAATGTGCGAGCCAAGACGCGAATGCGATGGTTGTTTGTTTGATGGCAGGCGATAAAAGTACACTTTTTAACCCTCTAATACAAGCGCGAAATCTGCTTGATCCTAATCTCACAAATAGTGCTCGAATCTAGTTAAGGATTACTTAACCTTACACTTCGATGATGCGAGCTCGTATGAACACTGGGGCCAGCTAAAATCGCCCGAAAGTTTAAGACTAATGAGACCGCGATTTTATTAATTCCATAGGTAAGTTCTCTTTTCCGCATTGGATCCCTTTTCGGGTGACTTTATGTTTTGTAATCTCTACAATCATTGGACAATATGGCCAGAACTAGTGAGATGTCCTTTGGCAAATAAGATTTGTAAATCTAATTCGCTTTGGCGTGACTAAAGTGGAGGCTTCATAGCACTTTCTAATCTGTACAACTTTTATTCATATTTGAAAATTGAAAATAATTTTAAAACGTTTTGTCAATATCCGAAAGATTGCTTCATCTTTTGGATTTTTTTACTGAAACTGTCGAAGTTTAATATTTCAATTTGGAATCATGTTCAAAACCCAACTTCGATATAATATCGCTTCATGCGATCCATATTGTCGAACTAATATGTTTTCTTTTTAATAAACTTTCATAATAAGTCAAAAATATATTTAATTCTTCGGTTACTCCCAGGATAAGACGACAGTGGAACTTTTTCTAAGCACTAAGTGTATATATTCGTCAATTGCGAGTTAAAGCGTTTTATAGGATTTATTTCTATATACTTCAGACCGTTCGCGCAGATGTCGCATTGGAATCAGCTGTTTATAAATTTGCTGAATGACAGTTCGGAGTATTGTTCACAAGTGCACAAAAGCGTTATGCCAAAAGTGAAGAAGCGACTTGAGCGAAATTAAGGACGAAGTGCCAATCAAATGGCTAAAGAACTGAAAATATTCGACCGCAGAATCCGACGCATATTGAAAAATGAGCTCAAGGTCAAGCCTTACAAATTCCAAAAGGCCCATGATCTCACACCGAAGCAGCAACAAGTAAGACTTGAGAGAGCGAAGCAGTTGCTTCTCTTGGCCGAAAACGGTCAAATTCCGAACATTGTGTTTTCTGGCGAAAAAATTTTTCCAATTGAGTAATTCGTAAACTCTCAAAACGATAGGGTTTACTTGACCGACCGTTCATACGAGAATCTAAGTCATCGATTGGCCACCAGGAGGCAGCAACCGCCACATATAATGGTTTGGCCGCTGTCACCGCAAATGGGCGCTCTCCAATTGTTTTCATCGAGCCTGGCATCAAAGTAAATGCGACATATTATCGGGAAAGTGTTCTGGAGGCTGCTTTGAAGCCGTGGGCAAACAAACATCTCGGTCGCAAACCATGGACGTTTCAACAAGACTCAGCACCGTCTCACAAAGCGCGAGTGAACCAAGAATACCTGAAAAACAACGTTCCGAACTTCATTACGACCACACAACGGCTCTCGAATTCACTAGATGCGAAACCAATGGGCCAAAATACTGGCAAGTCACATTCGGGCAGCTTGCGATTTGTTTTTTTGACCGTTTCAAGGCCATAGTTAAGGCAAAAGGTGGTCATATCGAGCAAAAGTAAATTGGTCCTGAATTATGATTATTTTCCCACATTTTTTACTTTAAAATAAACAAAACCGAATTTATGGCTTTTTTAATTGGTTACACTTCGAGTGCCGGACTCTGTATATATTGATATGATCTTCCAAAGGAACATTTTTCCTGATTTCATTTATGATTTCACAGGAGAAATAAAAGTCTTTCGAAAGTGTTGAATAATGTCGATATATTCTACAGATATAGAGACTTACTTATCTCGAGGTAGATCCAAACTTTTCAACATTCTATATAAAAATATGGCTGGATACAATAAGATGTCATACTTTTATATAATCAATATTGTCGAGGACAAGCCAGATTTGACATTTTGTACCCATAGCCCGACTACTCAGAAGAAATAGGAACTGGAGAATATCTCGATATAGATGACAGTTTCAGCTTGTTATACAGACTTTCTGATAAACAGTTTAATTAAAGAAAAGTTTATGGAAAATTTGAAGATTCTGACTGATTTTTTTTATGCTTTTGAAGTTTTACTAATGAGAACCAGAAGAGAATTCAGTATCGCACACAACGTGGTGTATATTACATGGATAAGCTTAGCCAATTGTATAACTATTCATAAGAGCTCTGTTTTTGGAAATCCCGCTGATATAGGGGTTATATGTAGTGGAGTTTATACAACCTCCGCGTGCATTCTCAGAATTTTTTTGTTTACTATATAACCATACGTGTGCGTGTTTTTCTATATCCATAAAGTTACCAGCACTGGAAAAATAAATGTATTATGGTGGCAACACTGGCTGCAATATAAATTACCTCTAACCAAAAGGGATTATGCGTCATCACAATGGCAACATTTAATAATCTACCAAATTTCCAAATAAATTTTAATACACACTTAACTTTATGCTTTAAAACCCGAAATTCCGTAATAATATTTACCAATAAATACTCATACCAAGCGAATATTTAATATTCCGTGGCCACGGCTACGGAAACCCCAAAAGCTCAACGGCCTCAGCGCCGCACTTGGTCACGCCGACAAATCATTGGGACGCAGCAGACATGCAACTACCTCCAGATAACAGCATCTACATCTCGGAGTACTCAACCTGGACGCCAACGCTGCATTTAAGCAGCCACCAACAACCAGCTGGTCGTTCGGTTGCCTTGCCACCGAATGCGGTAAGCATATTTTATGGTTGCGGACTGCGTTCAAAGAACGGCCAATAAAAAGGTATTTCGCAGGACTAACGGTAATACCTGTATGATGGGGTGTGAGACGCGTGGCACAAGCACACAATCAAGGGTAGAGCGGCTGTGTGGCAGCTCGGCTTGGCGCACTGTGTATGAAGACACCAACAGGACTGGAGGAAAATTTGCACAAAAGCTGCTGCAAGGAATTTCTTCACGAAGCAAGTTAATTTATTACGCCGAATGCCTTTGTGTAAATTTAGTAGCAAGGTGAAGAAAGAATGTGCAAAATGGAAGAATAAAAGTAGACGGAACGTTTTAAGCATGGATTTATTGGCGACGCGTTGCACTTAAAGTGTATAGAAAACTTAAAATACAGTGACGGACGGAGCTTGAATTCGTGCTTGGTAGGGAAAAGCCGTAGAGCAGTTTTTTTCCATTTCTTAAAGTAAAAAATAATTAACTTTTAATGCGCAGTAAATATCTGCGAAAGTATAAAGGAGTATCCCTTTTTTGAGTGATTGTTGTTTTAACAGAAGTGGCCGAAGAGACTGACAGGCTGTCAGCCAGCTTATTCCTTACTGAAAAGCGAATAAAACTAGAGCTACTAAAGCGTTCTGCGGGTCACATTTCGGCACTCAGAAGGATTGATCCGATATAACGGCTTAAGGATACTGCTCACTTGACTGATGCTCCTTTCTTAATATAAGTGTGATAGAGGACGACTTCACGCCAGGCATACTTCGTATCTTCATCGGTTTAACCAGCGACAGATGTGAACAAAACCTGCAAAAACCTAATTGCACAGTGACGTCATAAGCTATACAGATTTGTTTTTGTTTCTATGTTGCCACCACCCATTATATATCTTATAACGTCATGATGGCTTAATCTTGTTTATATCATACTTGATTAAATATATGTATTTTACATCGAACGAGGTTTCAGATAAGGCGACTCCCTAACTTGTAACTTTTTCAATCTAATACTGGAGATTTGAGCTGCATGTCTGAGCAGAGAAGGTACAGTCTTCTCCAAGAATGTACAGCTGTTGTCATCACCGATGACATCGATATCATTGGTCACACCAATCGCGCTGTTTGTTCTGGTTTTTCCAGGTTGCACAAAGAAGCGAAGCAAATGGATCTGGTAAGGAACGAGGACAAGACGAAATATATCATTTCATCAAACAGTAGTTGCATTCGCGACTTGGCTCCCATGTAACTGTCGTCAGTCAAAGCTTCGAAATCGTAGATAATTTCTTGGAATAACTCTCGCCTATAGGTGCTTCTTCGGACTGAGTAAAATCCTTTCTAGACGAACAAAGACCAGAGGCATGGACGATCTGAATAAGTTACCGAGTTTTCGAGAGAAAGGTTCTGCAGAAGATTTATGGTTCTTTGCGCATTGGCAGCTTCGAATTTACAAATATCGCAATCGATGGAACTATGAATTGAGCGAAATATACGACGACATTGACATAGTACATGTAGTTCAGCGAATTAAGAGACAGCGGCTACGCTGGCTAGGTCTTGTCATCCGAATGGATGAAAATACTCCAGCTCTGAAAGTATTTGACACAAGCTCGCCGAAAGAAGCAGAGGAAGACCTCCACTCCATTAGAAAGAACAGGTGGGGAAGGACCTGGCTATACTTGGAATCTCCAATTAGCGCTTACTAGTACCAAAATGCACTTTCAAGATGCAGTATCTGTGACAAGTGTAATGTCCAGCACTCCAGCGAGGTAAAAATGTGGTGCGGACTTTAAGATTTTATTAAAAAATACTGTCTTAAACGAAAACTATAAATTTGGTTTCTATAGTTTAAACTAATCTAAGGTGTGTTACGCACTTATTAAACATTAATTAAATTTAAGCCAGCCCGAAGAGTAAATTTTCCACAAACAGACAACTTTTTTTTCGTAAGCCGTGTTTTTCTACGGATGGAACTAAATTTAAAGCGAGAGAAGGAGGTGCAATCTTCTGGCGCCAGCTCTCCATCAATTCTAGTTTCAGGCTGCCAGTCCACTGTACCGTCTTTCAAGTAGATGTGGCTGCCATCAAAGTTGTAATAGATGTACTGCTATAAAGTGCAGCTTCCTTCAGTGAGGTGTGCATTCACTCCAATACTTGTACTGGCTTTGAACTCGCTCAAAACTCAAGCATCAAGTTTCTTCGATATAAGACTGGTATAGGTGCCCGGTCACAGCGGAGTCGAGGGAAACTGCAAAGCCAAGCTTTCTAGCGAGGTCACCCTCGCCTCAATTTCGTTCGGTTACTTCGAGTCGGTTTTCCGATGTTCTCTTGAGTTCTAGCGATAGACCTGCAGTGACTTCGGCAAGCGCTAGTCAGCAGCCAAAACTTGCGACTGCGAGATCCTTCTAGCCCAGAGTGAATCGTAGGGTCCTCTAAGCTGGTTGCTCTTAGCAAAGTCAACCTCACCGCAATTTTACATCTACTGACTTGACACTGTCAAATATCATCTGTCAGCCAGTCTTTCTACAGCAGCTGCTTAGAGTCGGTACACCTCAGTAGTGTGGTGCGATTTTTTACAATGGATAAAAATATCGGACAAAGAATTTGTTTCTAATTTTGCAGTTCTAACCGAATTTTGTGTGCGGAATCGTTGCGAATGTTGGAAAAGGGTTCCGGTGAATAAGTTTTATCAAAAACTCAAGCCTACGAGTGGTATAAGGTCTTCAAAGATGATCGTTGAGAACTTGCCGCTTTCTGGACGACCTTCGACCCCTTCAACTGATGAAGATGTTATAAGAAAGTGAAGAATATGGTGTTTGAAAATCGTCAGTCATATGTTGATGTGTGAGAGAGGGCAAGAGAGCTTGACATCTCTCGTGAGTCCGTTCGAATGATTTGATGGATATTTTTGGCACTAAACGCGTTCTTGCTCGATTCGTTCCGATAAAGCTGAATTATTTTCAAAAAGAGTACCATAAACAGGTCTCTTTGAACATGCTTTATCGAGCGAATGCCGATCCCACATTCATAGAGAACATTATAATTGCCGTCGAGACATGGGATCTTGAGTTTTACATGTAAGCAAATCAACAATCATCCGAATAGAGGGGAAAAAATGAGCCGAAACCAAAAAAACCACGCCAAAGCCGCCCAAAAATCAAAGTGATGCTCATTGGTTTTCCAGATATTTGTGGTTTGATGCATCATGAATTTGTTCCGAAGGGACAGATGGTCAATAAGGGATCTATTTGGCCGTATTGAGGCGTTTGCGTGAGAACAACTTTCGAAAACGGACGGAATTGTGGAAGTACAATCTATAGATTTTCAACGATAATAATGCAACATCGCATTGAAGCACGATTCTGACCGAATTTAAAGCCAAAAACACAATGAATACCATCGATCAGCAACTGTATTCGCCACATTTGGCAGCTTGTGATTTTTTCTTGTTTCCCAAACTGAACTGCCGTTCCGAGGAACCCGTTTTCAGTCGATCGAAGGATAAAAGAAAATTCGCTGAAGGAGGTGAAGACCATTCCAAAAAGTGCTTATGAAAAGTGTTCCGAGGACTAGAAAAATCGTTGCCATAAGCGACAAACTAAATATTTATGAATAATTAAATATTTCGCGTTCTAACTACAATTTTCGGGTACTTTTTTGTCAGAAGGAAATCCATATGTAAACATGACCTCGAAAATGATAGTTTACCAGGTCCTATAGTAAAAATTTTAGAACCTTTTTATAGACATAAAAAAAAAATTTGGTAAAAATGTACGATACCTAAGTGATGTTTACCAATTACTGTTATATGCTTCATTCATAAATAAAATAAATAAATTTAAGCAATAATTAAACACAAAAGAGTTTTCAAACAAAATTCTCTTAGTTTGAATATCGACATTTAGGCACTTACCTGGCTGCTCGCAGTAGAGAAACGGCCTTTTCAAATAGCTGATCGAGCAAAAACCGATGCAAACGCAACATACAGTCTTCTCTGTAAAAATACGAAAAAGTAGATGAAGACTCACAGACCAATTTAGAAATAAAAAAAGATTGCAAACATGAAAGGAAACACAAAATTAATTTAAAATATACGAAAATGCAAAATCAGCAAAATAGAAGCGCACCAAAACGGTACAACACAGCACAAAACGAAGAATTTCGAAATACTCGTGCTATGAAAACAACAACAAAAGCGCATGGAGATTTTCGTAGATGTTAAAAGGATTACAGCTGACATAAGGGATATGAGAGCTGGTCGTGGCTTTGGAGTTTTGCTTTTTGTGTTCCTTTTATATATTCATATACAAATACCTCTATATATGTAAGTGTTTAGTAGTGTTTACATGAAAAGCTACAACGGCATTTGTTGGCATCGACAGAGCCGGGTGGTTGGTAAACCGATGGACAAGCAATACAAATGAAATTAAAAGAGCTTTTCAATTTTCCAATTTTGTGCAACGAAAGATAGCAACGTGGCCATCATCTAATAGATAAGCTAATATTCATTTACATGTGAATACTAAATGGTCCTATGTATTTTTGGGAATAATTAATATACTTGTAAGTATCTAGATTAAAAAAAAAGTGTATGGAAACTTGATAGCAAAAAACAATTTTTTCCGTTATATTTTAAGAGACAAAACAATGAGTGTCATTGATGCTTCTGTCACGTACATATATTTCAGAAAAGTAGGTATTAAAAATGAATTTAAGCTCATTGTTCTACAGGTTTGGTTACCCTGCTCGCAAGGTGGCGCTGATATCGTAATTACTCTTTTTAAAGTTCAATTTTGCTAATAAGTAACAAAAAATATTATGTTGACATATCGAACTATATAGTTCTTAGATATACACACATATGTAGTTACACAAAACTTCGGACGATACTTTGAAATTATTTGAAAATATTGACGAAGCAAAAAAGGCTTTCATGCAGAGCCGAAGTATCCAAATTTACCTAAAAATGGTAGAAATTCAACTCAGAGTATTCTTTACCGCCACTGCTTTTCTGGTATTAGATAGATAGTAAATAATTGTGGTTTGGCACTGCGGTGTATGGTCTATTGTGCCTTCTCCTATATCACATATGGTCACAAAAATTCAGCGATCTGAGAAATTATTGGAGCTTGCTGGGCGCGATGGAGGTGATGACATAGATAAGTCTGCTTCTACAAATTGCTGGACAATCCAGGATCAAGTGTTCTGAAGTTACCGGTTCCATGTCGCAAAACCGGCAGTTTGAACAAGATATTATGCACATGTTGGACAAGTGGCTCTTAAGACTGCACTGCGCAGTATAGAACGTGACAGGGACACGGAAGTTGTCACGGGGGAGGCTGATCACATCGATGTAACGTCTCAACTTGGCGTGCGCATTCCTGTTTTCTACTTTGCTAGTACTAGATGCCGCTTTTCTATATAGCATAGTTTGTGTCACAAAGTTTTCCCTCTTTAAGTATTTATTACCGTGAGTTAGGGTCACACAAACGTCGTTTTCGAAGTAAAATATTATGAAACTAGTAGCAGGTAGTAGCAGGAACAGGGTGCACACAAATCGAAATATTCTAGTGATAAAGAATCTGGCTTACAATCAATAGTTTCCATATATGGAGGATCAAGCCGCATGATACCTATATTTGTGAGTTAGCTGATTGGATTGGTAAAGAAATTTACATAAAGCATTTTGGAGTTGATAAATAACTTCAAGTTTTACAATTTCATTGATCTACAGTTCGTATCGAGCTAAAATGTAACGGTCACCAGTTTATAACATAAACCAAGCATCAACCACACACCTTATATATGAAATATTTATATATACGATACATATGTAAGCGATATACTACTACGGGATGAAGCTGACATGACTCTGAGAATATACTTTCAAAGCGACAAAAAGTTGAGCTAATCAAATTTTCCACAACGCACAAATATATTTACGTTAACATGCAACCTATACAGACATTTTAGTTAGTAACCCAGACTAAAAAATGGACTTCATTCAGAAATGCTACAAAAAAACGGAAAATGCACAACATGTTATTGAACTGTTAGGTTGCCTACCTAAATAGGCAGAAAAGCTGTCAAAAACTTTACAAGAATTAAATAATGAATGATGTAAGTACAAACACGAGATGTAAATTTAAAAGAGATACTATTTAGTGAGATTAAAAAACGGTATTTTTTGCTACACGGAAATATGAAAATATCGCTGAACATTTCCTACATTTTTGATGCACTGCTCTTCATGGCAGTGGCTATTTCGATACTTGCATGGCAAACTTCGTTGTAGCAGTTATTTTTTGCCAACCCTAAAGTAAGGATTCGAAGAAAAGTGAAGCAAAAGCATTGAAAGGAAATGTTGATGGTATTCAACTCGATATTTAAACTCAGAGATGCCGAAGCTATTTGGCTCTTCAACTTTAGCAAGGCATGGTTGGCCTGCTTTCAATGTTGAGCAGTCAAGACAGATAAATATTTTGTGCTTAAATTCTGATGAAAGCTTAAAAAAATTCCTGGAAAAAATGTTCGCAAGTTTCTATAGTCAATTGGCATTCTGACAGATTCCATCAAAGGTTAGAACTGTTGAAATAGAAAAAAAATAGTAATATTTAATTTAACTAGAAAACAAGTAAGGGTAGACTAAGTTAGAGTGTAGCATTCAATTATAAAAAAATTATGAATTTGAGACATTTTCACAGCACCTTCAGTAACTGTACATACATATATGTATGTATTCTGGGAACAAGCAGATAAAAGCATACATGGAACAGCAAGAGGTAAAATTGGGTCGAAAGATCAAATGTAGATCGCACAAATATTTAACAGGTAACGTTCTAAATTGTCACTCGAACTAGTAAGAATTGTGGTCCCGTATTTACACCGGGAATGAGAAGAAGTTCTATTAAAAATGTTCAAAGCATTCGAAACATACTTCAATGATATAATGCCTGATTTGTTGCAGCAGGGAACACGCTTGCTTTCATACAACGTGTCTCTGATGTAGGCTCTCTGTGTACGTCACTGTCGACTGTCATCTTTTCACTCCCAAACCTAATAGAGACTACTATGACCGAAAACCTTATCTACTTACAATCCTCTTACGAAACAGTTTAAAGAGCATTTGCGACGATCTTGGCAAGCAATAAATTGCACCCAAAGGCAGTACGGGCAGAACGCATATATTAGAGGATAGAGAGTTGATACCGTTCTATATCAAGTAATGGCAACAAGGTCCTTAAAGGAACAAATGTTAAATAAGACTATCAATAACAATTAATCGAAACAGTAATCTTTAAAGTTATCTACAAAAAGCCTTCTTTTTACCAAGCACAAACGAAGATTTGAACTTCTGAAACAGTACCAGGCGTTGTGGTGCGGTACGAATGAGATCCAAAACAAGGTCTGAAGCTCATTTTCAACATGCTACTATTATTTATTGGTGTGAATCCCGAGGCCACATTAGTAAGCCTAAATATTTACGAACGCCGATGCTCTGGGAATGTGTGTATTTTTGGACCTGAGCCCCCAAAGTCTGGTCCTAACTATTGCATGGTTTTTTTGTCAAACCTAAAACTCCTGTGAGCAGTACCCTTCTGACGTCTAAAGTTTTGGTCCCGAACTCCCCAAGGGTCCATCCTAACACGCCTTCGTAACACACAGATGTAAACTTCGGAGAACGAACACATATACATATATAAACAAGTAAAGGGCTAAGTTCGGGTGCAACCGAACATTTTAAACTATTGCAACTTGTAAGAATCAAAGCCAGGGAAATACTTTAAGGTGTAAAACCAATCATGTAGAGTAAAGCCAGCCGGATGTTCGAAAGTCCTGACATAATATATAGGGGGGCTAGGCCATGTTTTCGCCCAATTTTATCTGTTTTAGGCACAAAGACACACTGCTGTCAGTAAAACACGTTCTCTCATTTTCAGTGAGATAACTCACATATTGATATTTATCTTTATATTAGGTATATGGGCGCTCAGAGAAGTATTAACCCGATGAAACCATTTTTTGATAGACAGAGGTACTATTATCAGGAAAAGATTCTCTCTGAATTCAAATTGTATATCTCATACATTGACCGATATTTTCGGCCAAAAGTCCACTTTAGGTACTGTTTAAGTTGTATTTCTTTTGAAACAAGTAGGTCTCTTTTCAGGTCGTTATACCTGGTATATTTCTTTTATTTTATTTTTTAAGTAGTAATTTGGTTTTGCAAATATTTTACTTTGGTGGACCTTTCACTGGCTAAATTGAACGAACCTGGAACACATCTTTTGCCCTAACAACTGAAGTTGAAGATCTCTTAACTTAAAAAGCCTCGCCTTTTTGTTTAAAACTGTGATTTATTGGATTGCTGAGAAGCTTTCCATTGAATTTATTTAATTTCATTTTTGAAGAGGTATATGAAATCGCCTCTTCTATTTGACCGAAATTTACCCGAAATGATCACCGAAAATTATTAAATCGAAATTTCCGATAAGAGGAATATTAAAAAATATACGAGTATATTCATAACTTACTTTTGGTCGTCGATGCTTTTCTCAGAAGTCGCATCGAAGGGCAGAGGTTGATCCTCTTCGGGCAACTGGAGTTCATTGGTGAGTGTTTCACTTATCTCACCGGCTATTTCAGCCCATTTATTGGAGAGCTCCTCCTGAAATTATAAAAAAAAAAACAAACGAATGAGTGAGAACAAGTTGTAAAATTGTATAAATGTTTGAGGTAGGGAAATCGGTTTAAAATCATACACTATGTTAAGTCTTCGAGGCTCTAAGGGATTATTAATCACACTGGCCTACACTCATTTTGGTGCCTAAGATTTTATACCTGATTTTGGATGTATTTTGTGAGTTGATACATATTCCATATCAGCTCTTTTTCATAAGACAGAAAAAAAAACATCTAGTAGCGGGAATGTGGTTCATCCTACCTACTATACCGACTACTGATGCGCACAGAGCTGCACCAAACCAAAATTTTTTTTTTCTAGACCAGTGTAATGAAAGCATGTCGAGATAACCAACTTCTAACTAACTAACTAACCCTGTACAGCAGTATTAACACAGTATTCAAGCGATAAATTGCATCAAACACTTACAAAAGACTTTTTGTATATTAAATTTTATAATTCAATATTCAACATTCAAAACCAAATTTAAAAAATTGTATTGTTTACCTTGGAAAGCAGCGGAAGTACTATGAATTTATTACCCAAATATTATAATATGAATTGCTACTTAATAAGCCTAAAGCGGATTAACAATAACATCAATTCTTATATGCATATTTTATAATAAATTAGTATTGATTTTATTAGTATTTTAGGCAAACGTTATGCGAATGTTTATTATGCATATTCATTTTAATATTTTTTAGTATTTTGTGTCAACATTTTTTACTTCCGCTGCCATAAAATACCGTTGTTAGGCATAATAAGTTATAATTTGCTTGCACTGAAGATTTAAATACCTATACCCTTCACTTGGTAAAACGTTTTCTAGATAATGGCTAGATTTTGATCAACTTTATAGTATTTCCGACGTTATTTTCTCTCTATAATCTGACCGAAAATAGCATTTCCTAAACCTACCATTAGATGACTTCAAAGGCAACTAACTTGAATCCTACCATCCAAGCGGGGACTAGATAACCGCTAAAACAACAATAGATAAATAAAGAATATTGGGTGAAGGTGTCAAGAATTAAGATGGTGCTCGGTATCATTGTTAAACATTTTTATCTGAGAAGTACTGGCATCATCCTTGGAAATGCGAACCGACTTGTTTTAACATCAATTCTGCCTTATATTGTAAGTCTACTTCTACATATTTGCCAAGCAGTCTATATTTACAGATAACTGAAATAATTTACGGGCGATCTGAGCTCGAGAACAACATAAGGGAGAATGCTTGGATTTTTCAGAGTTTAACACGGTTTATCTCAATTTCCGGAAAAATTACAAGTCCTATATGTAGAAGAAAGTTATAAGGAAAAAGTTGATTGAAAATCTTTTACTTTCTGATGGTTCGAAAAATATATTCAGACAGGGCAAAAAATAGTAAGACCTTTTAATTTAAATAAAGTCGCGCGAAAACCCACTCCTCGAAATTTTTGTTTTTTTAGGTTGGAATGGCTGTCAGTGACATCTGTGTCAAATGTCACATCAATATAATCATTATTGTTTAGTATGCGCTTGTCTTTCTGAAGTACATAAAGTGCATTGGGCGATTTTTAGAATGAATGATATTATCCAACCAAGAAGTTCCATTAAATTTTGTGCGCGGAATCAAATTTCGGTGCCGAAACGTTGAGAATGTTGGAAAAGACCTTTAGTAATTATTGTTTGTAGCGAGCAAGTTTTTTTGATCGGTACAAATTATTTAAAGAGGGTTGAGGTTGACGACGTACCACGTCGAGGACGTCCATCAATATCAACTGATGATCAACACGTCAATAAAATAAAGGAATTGGTGCTTGAGAATCCAGGATTGACAGTCAGAGATCTTATTGACATCGTTGGAATATCGGAAGTATCAGTGAAAGTTCATTTGAAAGATCCATTGAGCCTATGAAAAAGGAAAACATGACCAATTACAAAATCAAACAATTTTTTCAAAAAAACAGCGTCGCGTTAACATGTTTAAAACAATGCTTTCCGATTACCAGTATGTCATGAACCGTATGATTACTGGCGATGAGTCTTTGGATCTAAGCTTACGACCTGGGAACAGACGATCATTCGCAAAGGTGCATCGAAGCCGAAAAAAATAGGTCAAAGCTTGTCAAAAATCAAGATTGTCTTAACAGTTTTCTTCGATTATTGAGGTGTGGCGCACTTTGAATTCTTTCCAACCGGCCCACCCGGTCAACAGTTTTAAGTAAAAATGGGGCGGAATTTTGGAACTCTTGGTTTTTACATCGCAGTTTTTCGCTAAATTTTCAACCAATATCGTGCCACAACCACCGTATTTGTCTGATTTAACTCCGTTTGACTTCTAGCTATTTAGCAAACTCAAACGAGCGCTCTGGGTAAACCGTTTTGAGTCAATTGAAGACATTAAACGTGAATCGCTACGTGCATTGAAGGCTATTCCGGAAATTGATTTTAAGAACTGCTTCCAGGATTGGAAAAAACGTGGGCCAAGTGTATTGGTGTAAAGGGGAATTAATTTGCGGGAGACGACATAGATTTAGAGAAAGAAATTAAAAATTTTAAAATTATGAACGAAGTCTTACTATTTTTTGCTCACAGTAGCAAACAGTACATTGGTAAATTTGCACAGAAAATGGAAAAACAGAACCCACCAATACCCAAGATTTACACTACCGAGTGCTTCAAAAAGTTATCTCGATGATTATTATCAAAACCTTTATTGCTTTGATTATCACTTCAACCGTTTTGTAGGAATTTTCATTAACTGCATTTCAAACATCGGAGAGTTTATATCGGATCATTTTCGGTGAATATTTTCAAAAACATATACATGCAAAAAATATGAAAAGAAAATAAAATTTTTTAAAGTCAAGTGGAGATTTAATCCTTACAGCAATAAGAAATTGATATAATTAGTATCTGTGCTCTAAGAAAACTTACTAATCACATTAAATTACCTAATTTATTTGTAATAAATCTATTCAGAATTACAGATAATTTCAGGTATACGCTAAGAGCACTTTAATAGCTAATTTGTAACAAAGTAAGCGCCTCAAATATTTTCCGAGAACTGAGCACAATGCACATATTTGCTATAACTGTAATTACTAATATTATTTCCGCAATTTGCATATCAAATAGAATATGTTATTTAGTCTATTTGCAATGTGCATTTCTCTTTACATAACTTGGTTGCCCTAAATTTCGGGCAGAAAAGTTAAATTGAAATTTTCCCCACAGCGTGTTCGCCACTGTCTACAATGTTTTGCATATTTAATTGGGAAATTTCTGTGAAAACATTTCATTTTTATTTTAAACAAATTTCCGTTGGTCCAACTACACATATTGCTTCCGTTTTCCGCACGTTTTTACCGTTTTGCCGACTTATTTGCATTCGAGAATTTTTATTTGTTCGGCGAGGCCTGCAGCCGAGCTGATTATTTCACAGCAAAGCGCTAACTAGCTGACAAGGGCGGCTAACAGACATCATAACATATATACAAATACTAATACAAGGACACATACATACACATACAAATGCATGTAATTGAAAATGTTGCAACAAAGCGATCTCACTTATTAATTTCAGCTTAATTTTGCCGTACAATTTACTTTGGTAATTTTAAAAACAGCATTTAAAAAAAAAAAAATATTGCGCAATAAAATGAAAAATCAAACGAGGCAAGAAGGAAGTGGCGACGGAAGTGCAGCGTCCGATGAATTTCATTTGCTGACTTTGAGGGTGGTATGTACCCCAAATGGTGTGTGTGTGTGTGTCTACGTAACAGATTAAATACATTAAACGCTCAATTTAATTGCGCGCTGCATCATTTCACAGTAATTTATTAAATCATTTTTTATTTGCAAATAAACTCAATGAATTGTTTGTTGTTCTTTACCTCGCATTGTTGACATCCGCTGGTTTTTGTATAGAGTAAATTTACTGTTAAGTAGATCCATTTAAATTTTTGAATATAGAAGTATATGATTTTAAACAGCTAAGTAGTATAAGAATTTTTTCTTTAGCGCACTTAATAGTGGCCAAAAACGGTACTTTTACATATGACTCAAGCAGCTCACGACTTCCTGTCTTAGATCAAGTATCCTCTGGGTAGCCCAAAAACATCCGTTTAAAGGCGAGCTAAAGTGAGAAGGCGAAACATTCCTACAAAGGGTTGTGCGAGGCCCGCCACGTAAAAAAACGCCCGCTATGAAAAGAACAAAACAGCCTCAAATGAGAGATCCCCCTTTTTTCCGTAAAACTAATACGGTTATGTAAAAAGACGTTGAGCAATACCAAAAGATCCGTAAAGATCGGGAAGAACCTTCCGAGCCGTTCGATGCCAAATGAGGTTTCAGACAAGGTTACTGGCTACATATAGTGCGACTTCTTCAAACTACTCCTGCAAAAAAAAATATTTCGAACTGCAGATCTGAATAGAGAAGGTACAGCTGCTGGCATATGCCGATGGCATCGATATCCTTAGCCATAACAACCGCGTCGTTAGTTCTGCTTTTTCTACGAGGGCTGCTATATATATTCTGGCCGAGGGCAACACTAAGTGTTGCCAGGTGCAATCTGACATTTCCATTGGAAAGTTTGACATTTTTAGCATAACACCACTCAGAACGTTGTGTCATTTAATCGTGAATTGTTTTATTTACAGGGAATTAAAAAATTCATCTCGGCCAAAAAATGGAATTAACTCGTGAACATTTTCGTGCGATCATTTTTCACAACTTTCGACGTGGATTATCACGACAAGAGTGCATTGATGAACTAAAATCTTTGTATGGCTATGAAGCACCATGATATAGCACTGTGAAAAACTGGTACAACGAATTCAATCGTGGCCGACGCTCGCTCAAAGACGAATTCCGTGAAGGTCGTCCAAAAACAGCCGTTGTGCCAGAAAACATCGATGCCGTAGGTGAACTGATAATGCAAGACCATCATGTAACATACCTTCAGATAGAGACATGCCTATGCATTTCTCCCACGAGCATACATTCGATATTGCATGAACACCTGGCCATAAAAAAGGTTTGTTCTCGTTGGATCCCGCACACGAATCATGGATCTATGCGTATGAACCCGAAACAAAACAGCAATCGATTCAAAAAAAAAAACATTTTCGTTGATAAATATGCCTATTTACATTATTAGGCCAGAAATATATATAGCAACCTACGTAGATTGGACATAGAAGCGAAGCAAATGGGTCTGGTAGAGAACACGTCACTGTTGACAGTCATAACTTCGAAGTTGTAGTTTCGTCGGCCTCGAAACCCAATGCAGAATAACTCTTACCAACAGGTGCTACTTCGGACAGAGTAGACAACTGAGAAGTTCTCTCTTGACGAACATAAAGCAAATTCTACAAGTCACTCATCATCCCCGTGCATTGGGGGTTTTCAAGAGAGAGATTCTGTGGAAGAATTATGATCATTTTCGCATTGATAACGGCGAATACCGCAGTCGATGGCTAAGCTGTACGAGATATACGACTTCCTTGGCATAGTTCAGCGAATTAAGAGACAGCGGCTGCGCTGACGAGGTGATATCGTCCGAATGGAAGAAAACACTACTTGGGAAAGACCAGGTGGAGAAGGTCCTCACTACACTTGGAGTCTCCGATTAGCGCCAAACAGCGAAAAGAAAGAACGACTGGCGCACCATCGTAAACTTGGCAAGAACCGCATAAGCGGTTTCCACGCCAATAATAAAATAAAGAAGTATAAAATTGAATGTGTGCTGATCTCACTAACGTCTATAGTCGTCGCTATCTTACCATAGCTCACATGACGGTTTGGCAATATTAGTTTGTACGCAGCCTCAACAGTTTCCGGAACAACAACTGATTTTGGACGACCTTAAGGAAATCGCTTTTGGAGTGATTTGCGACTTTGATTGAGTTCACCATACCATCGATGAACACCGGCCCTTGATGGGCCTTCATAGAGGATTTTAAATTTTTAAACTGCCAGAAGCATCGATGTTCGATATGAACAGTGTAGTCTTATGCTATTATTTTGGCAAGTATATTTTCTACAGCAAAAAAAAAAAAACACTTTCAATATATACTTCCATCAATTTTTCTACCAATCCATATATATCTACATATATATAGCAGCTTAAAATTACAAAGTTTATTTTTTTTATTATTTAAAATTTTAGCACCTTTTGCTTACAGAGAAAACATTGACAGAGAGTGAGTGAAACACGAAAGCGCTGGTCAAACGGCGATGCATTTGTCAGCGGAAAAAACTATAAATTTCAACAGACTGCAACCGATTCCGTGCAATAACCCTTAGCCCCCTTAGCAACGCGTCAACACAGGCAAGTGTCTGTGTGTGTGTACATGTTTGCGTGCACCGGCACCGCTGCACTAAATGGACAACTATTATTACAGTTAATATTTAAATTTATCAATAAAATAAATAACGGCCAGCCGAGAGGCGACAAGAGGCAAACGGAGCGCAGACCAAAGTTAACACGTCATGGCGTAGTGTTGGCGCAGCGGAAGTCATGTTGGGTGGGCGGGTGCGCAGACCGCGGGCGCACAGACGCGATACTGTAGACAAACAGCCATATCTACATTTATATACATACATATGTTATATTTATATATATATATATATATAACGGAGTGAAATGCAGCGAAATGACCGAAGAAAAGCGGCAAAATGAAATGAAATGTCTCTGCTGATTGGACCAGCAGCAGAGCGCGCCCGAAGGCAGATGCCCTCGCAAAGAGGCAAATATGCACGCAAGCGGTGGCTAGCGGTGCTTGGAGGTGGCGGCGCGCCAAGAGAAAATACAGACGATAGTTTTTAAATCCGCGCATCGGCAACGCAGTGTGGCAATCAATCAGCGCGGCAGAACCGCGACAACGACTGCAAGCGCACCAGTGGCGATGGCGGCGATGGTGGCGGCCATTATTGCGAGTCATTGCGCTGGTGATAAATTAATGTACATACATATGTATATATGTATGTGTGTAAGTAAGCGCGTATTTGTGTTTAAGTGTTGGCGCAAGCTTAAGTGTTTGTGTATGTATGCGTGTATGTGTGAGTGTTTATGTATAATAAATGTATAAAATATGGTGAAGTGCAGCTTACACCATTGCTGCGCATGAAATATATTTTACGCAGTCGAAATGTATGTCGAACGGGGTCTTGACTCCGCAACGACTCCATTAAAATTTGAATGAGCGTTAAGCTGACGATGCGCAATTTAAAATAACAAAGACAACAAAAGTGGAGAGTTTGAAGTCGCAATTGTCTGCTGGTGTGTACAATACATACTACAGCTTGATACAGGGTGTGTCGAAGGCTTGAAAACTAAAATATTGTGTAGAAATGAGATAATTATAGCAGGAAAATATTTTTTTGGAAAAATACTTATGAAAAATAGAGATTTTATTTCAATAAGCTGAAGTCAAACTGAAGTTTGAAAAGGTTGCAAATGAAACAAGTATATTCCTTTAAAGGCACCAAATTTAGTAAGAGAATAGCGCTATGTATTTCTGCAGTTAGATTTCATAGAATCATCGATCCATATTTCTTCCAAAATGATGCCGGTGAGAACGTAAGCGTTATCGCGCCATGATAGCCGACTATTTGATGCCTGAAATTGAAGTTCGTAATCTCGGTGACATTTGGTTGCAACAAGACAGTACCACTTACATATAGTACATCGCATCAATCAATGGAATTATTGAGAGAATACTTCGGTGAGCAGATAGTTTCTCGTTTTGGGTCGGTCGATTGGCCACCAAGTTTGTGTCATATCACAAAGTTAGACTTCTGCCTGTGGGGATATGAAAAGTTTAAAATCTATGCTGACAATCCGGCTTCGATTCTTTGCCTTGGAGCAAAACCTTACGCGTGTCAATTGTCAGTTACCAGCCGAAATGCTCGAACGTGTCATCGAAAATTGGATTCAACGGATGGACCGTCTGAGACGCAGTCGCCACTAACATTTGAAAGAGATAATCTTCAAAAAATAAATGCCAAACACTATTCTTTTGGATGATAATAAACATTCCTCAATTAGCTTGAAGTTTCTGTGTTTTTTCTTAAAAAAAAATAGGGAACCTCGTTATGGATCACCTTATAGATGGTAACAGACACAACTTACACTTCGCAGAAAAATAATTGCAACAAAATATCAATGCTTTGATCTACTTAATATTTCTAGCACTACACATATGAGTATTTCTTCCTTTAATATTGATAAAATCAGTCCGCTAAGTTCGGCTACTGAACGTGTGGGCGCCGGCAGTTGCATTGCTGCGAAGTGCGCTCTAAGATTCAAGGAAGCTGGGCGGGGTCTGATCAATGAAACCCCGAAATTATCTCCAACTTCAAATGCATTCCTGAGAACTTTAATCTTCGCGGCGCAGAAACTACCCGTGGCGGCCTTATTCCTGATCACATACCGATGAGACATATGTGGTTGGAGAAGAGTCGCGGGTAAAGAGGCGCAGTGAGCTCTTTCACGGAAGGGTCGAAGCTAAAAGTAGTAGTTTTCTATAAGGAGCTCTCCGCCAATTTTAGCTTAAGGCTACAGGACTACTGTAGTGTCTTTTAGGCGGAAATAGCTGCTCTCTTATTTTAGGGTGATGAGCATTTACTGCTGCAATATTAGGGCGGCGATCCCTAACTCTCTGGTCAAAGTCAAAAAGTCAATGAGTGTCTATCCTCACTAGAAATAACATCAAGTTAGTTCGTCATCAGACTCGTTTGGGTGCCTGGTCGCAGCGGAATCGTTGGCAAACCATAGACGCGCTTACATCGGAAAGAGATCGAGTTGGATCTCAACTGGACCAATGGACCTCGTGTGTGCTTAGCAGACGCTGCTCAACGGCCCACTCCTGTGCGATTCTTTTGGTCTACTTGCCTTTAGCAAAGTTCATCTTTGCAGGGTTCTTACTGGACACAGTCAATGCAATCAAGTTGTGAAGCAAAAAAATCATAACGAAGGTAAGTTTTTGTTGGCTGCGGATGAGACATCTAAGCAATCTTACTTTCGGCGAACTAGTCGACATAGCCGAAATTGGCAATAGTCGTCTCAACACGTTTGTGATAGGCTTAAAGCGCTTTGTCGGTCTTATAATCGATTATATAGAGTTTTAGGTAACACAATAGACTGGTGTTCTGAGCTATCCAAGTTTGTCTCTTTTAAGATTGACCTCCTAACCTAAGCCGACATATCATAAAATTGTGTCAAAAGGAAGCAAGTACTCAAACTATTTCTGGAGATCATACTGATGGCATATATGGGATGTTCTTTAATCTTGAAGAACAACAAAAAAGTTTTCGTAATTCAAGACATTAGCCGATGAAAATTTAAATTCTTAACATCTGTCAATAACTTCGTTTCTTCCTTATACCAATAAGTACTTCCACATTTTCACACTTTAGTGTACATGATGTTCGCCACTCGTCTCGTTCAACCAGTTAAACACTCGCTGCCGACTTTGCTTTATTTTCACTCAATTAAACTTGATGTCTCGTTATAAAAATTGCAAAAAGCTTACGACTTTTCATCAATTCAATGTCAGAGGGCAACGAGCGGCTCTGCGGCGTAAACTGTTTGCACTAGCAATTTAAGGCAGTTGAATGAGAAGTGAGGCAAAAAACTGCCGGCTAATTGTGCATCGTTACCTCGCAAAAGGATTTTTAAATATTTATTTTTTTGTTTTCTTTTTTCGTGCAGTGACATAATTAACTTTAATAGTTTGGCACTTTGTGTGTGTGAATGTGTATTGCCATGCTGTTAACTGTAAATCAATTTTTAGTTGACCGGCAGTGCCGGCGGCCCAGTTTTTCGGAGTGCACCTACCTCAGTGAGTTGCGGTTTTGGCTCCGGCTTTTTATTTGCTTTCGACTTGCGTCCACCCTTTTTGGTGCGTTTCTTCTCCTGCAACAGCACGGTGTCCTTGCAGAACTTCTCCATCATTTTAATGAAAATGTTGGCCGTTTCGATCACATCGCGGAGATAAGCTCTGTGGAGAGAATGAAGAGTGTAGAAAAATTTATTAAATACCATACATATTGAAGTCGATGAAGTCTTCATTGAATTACAGTTATGTAAGAGTTCTTTGCTTTAATGTTTTATAATAAAATATTTGGGATGATATCATTTGCGAATCAGGTATTTCTAAAGAAGAAAAACTCGTAAAGAAACTCTCAATCACACATTGAAATTAACCTTTTCCAAACAGTTTAGAAAGTCGAGGATATCGACTTTAAGAGTTTGAAAGCATTTACTATTGTATACATAGCTCTACTGTTTTCAAAATTTCCAAGCCAGTATAAATTTTAAAATATTTTTCAAGACCTGTGCCAGCTGCTCACACACAGTGATATACATACTTTGTTGTGACTCTAGATAAAACATCTTTTTAAAATTTATTTAATTTATACATAAAATGTGCCAAAATTATAACTGTCAGTCGCTTATTCACATCTTTATAACAACCTGACAGATATATGTAGATGGAATATAAAATAATTTTAAATGCTCTTTTTCATTGTCTACTGAAAGCCAATTTCCAGTATTTAATCCACCCAAAAAATACACAAACAAGCATGTGCATATGCGCCCAAACGTTAAAATTATGGCCGCAAAGGAAAATCGACATTTGAAAATAAATTAATTGCCTGTCAAAAAACCGCAGAGGCTAGCTTAAATCAGCGAACTGGACTTCCGGCACACTTTGTAGCATTAAAATCTATAAATGCGCATACACAGACACCAATGCAGGTGTATATGTGTGTGTGTGAAGTCACTGCGGCGCATTAAACGGCAAATTAGCGCAGTAATGCTGACAGCTTTTCAAAGTCAAAAGCCGCACACACCCACGCACACACATACACATACTCTGATTTATTTGTATAACTGTATATGTATGGTATATATATGTATATTTGTATACACGCATCGCTGCCACGCAACTAACAGTCAATGCAACTAATTAGTCCGCTCACAGAGGTATTTACGAACTTCGCAACAATAACAAAGAACGCACCTGCGCGCCCGGCTTTCGCTCTGTGTGTGGGTGTTCAAGCACGCTTGCTGATTCGCGTACACCGTGACGCGCGCGGTTGTATGTGTGTGTGTAGTGTGTTCAACCGCGCGTTTGTCATGCGGCAGCGCGTTACACGATGCAGAAAAACCGCAGCGACGGCGCTCGCGGGCTACAAGTGGATTAGCGAGTTCAATTGTGGCGTAGAATAAAGTAGGGCAAATGTCGGCGCATATGACAGTCGAATATACCATATATGCTATTATATTAACATACATGCATAAGTATGTTTGTGTGTATTGTGATAAAGAATTAAACCCTATTGTGAAATACAGTGAGCCTCACGTTGCATAAAAATTAGAAATTTGCTAAGTAATCTTAAATTGCCTTGCGGATCTATTGATACTCGTATTTTAGGATGAATTATTGAAGATCTCATCTACAGCATTAGAACAGCGAAGATAATTTTGAAAGCAATAATAATCATACACACTGAAAACGAAAGATGACAGAATCCAGAAATGAAAGAAAAATAATTTACGGGCTATCAAAGATCGGGAAGTGGAAGAGCGGTTTTTGAATTTTTAAGGATTAGAAACTTAAAATCGATTTTCTAGATTTCCGGCAAAATTATGAGTCCTAAAGAAAAATGTTGTATGGCAATGTGGCAAGTAATGAAAAAATCTGCAATTTTTGTATTTACACCGTTTTCATATAAACACAAAATGTATGCGAAAAGTTCAGACATCCAAGCCTTTCAGTTTTATACTTTTATTTTGTACGAAAAAAATGCTTTCACGAAATTTGTTACAAACTTTTCTCTTATGTCCCAAATACACTGCGTTTTATATTTAAAATATCTTTTTCCCAACTTTCGTTTCCAATGGGTTATAGTCTACTATGCATTTCTTTCACTTTTCACTATTTTCAAAGGCTTCTTTCTGCCTGAGTGAAATTCTTATTATACTCCGAATCATTCGTTTTGATTCGCAGCGCTTTGAGATTCTTTATAAATACCCATGTTCTTAGTTCATTATGTATACCGTTATAAAAAAAAAATATATATCTGTTTCCCTTTGTCTATAACTCAAACATATTGGTAGACGAAAAAGTCTTTTCGTATTTTGTCAATAGATGTTGTTGCAGTCGTATATCTTCTGTGCTACCAATCACATTGTGTCGTACCATATAGTATTGGAAAAGTGAGATTTTAAGCTTCATTTAACCAAAAAAACAAAAAAAAAAAAAATCGGGGAAGTTGAAAAAAGTTACAGCTGTTTAAATATGAGTAAAAATAATGAAGAAATTCGCTAAATTTTTAAATTCTTGTATAAAAAGGGGAAGAATGCCACTCAAGCCACCAATGGAATTTGTGAAGTTTA
>NC_052499.1:56644030-56715304 GCF_016617805.1 Bactrocera tryoni
AAAAACCATTTGTTCTGTTTTTTTTAAGGTCCTTGCAGAACACACCTTGTAGAACGAGGATTTATGACATAATTTCTTGAACTTTGTTAACATTTCTTTCGTAAACGGCGGTGAGTAATTGATGCAAGTTGTTACGAACTTGACTTAATGATTTATGGAAATTGTTTCGTGAATTATATCGTGAACGATATTGTATCGATGTTCCAGCCTCCATATTCGCCATGACTACATGTGAGTTTTTTTCCTATTTCCCAAAATAGGGATAAAATGAGAAATTCGATTCACCTTCCCATATTCTCAGAATGTATTGTCAAGTTTGGGCCTTCAATGAGTGCTCTGGACTGGTCTAACCTCTTAAATTATGTAAATATATATATTAATATTATTTATAATAAACGATGCAACTAATACAATTTTGCGTATTTTTTATACAGATATTACCTATCATTGAATGAGTATATCTTTGAAGGAAAAAAACTCCAGTCTAGATCTACTCTGATTGCATTGTTCATAACCCCTTAAAGCAAAACTAAAGTTTAGGACGTTGAGCTTCACTCAGACATTTTTTAGAGTTGACTGAAGAGAACCTAAAATTTAAGAGAGCTGTATCCAGATCTAATTTATTTATTTTGTTCTATCAATATTTACACATAGTCATGACCTTATACCCAATTACGAGTCAGGAAACACGACTTTTTTTAATTTCCTCTGAAGAAAGATTTTTAATGTACCTTTGAAATTAGTGATTCATTTTGGCAAGCTTTAGATCAAGAGAAGAGAACCTTAGAAAAATATTTTTGGCGGTAAAGAAGTTTTGTTGCTTAAGGGGTTACATGGGTTTACGGTTTTTCGGTAAATTCTACAACACCTTTAGAATATTTTCCTAAATTTTCAAGTTGATCCGAGTAATAGTTTCGGAAATACAGCCTTGAGAACTTGTGCGCTCGAAGCTAGCTAGGCTAAATCCGCCCTCTTAAACACGTTTTTCTCAAAACTGTGTTCTTGAAGTCGGTTGGCAAGATTTCTCGTGAACTACCCAACCGATCTTACACAGGTCTTTGAGATACAATTCTAAAAGAGTTGGACCAAGGTTTTTTTTTCGATTACAACTATTTGAAAAAATAAAACTGTCGCGAAAATTTCACTGAAGTTTTCATTTTTTTTTTGTAAAAATGTCTGCCAACACTTCGCTTAAGATAACCCTGTAAAGAGTCATCCTGCCAACTCGACGCATTTTTTCCGAAGGGTCATCGGAAATGGCGTCGTAATGGCCGAGTTTAAATACTTTTTTCCCAAAATTTCAGAATTTCTTTGTTAATAATGTATGTATGGAACAATAAAAAATTCTAAAAAAATATTCCATTTTTATATGAGAAAAAAATTGTTCAAAAAAAGGCTCTTTTCTAGCCGGGAAAACCCATGCAACCCCTTAAAATTCAAAAACCCAAAGAACTAATAATTACACTGAATGAGTACAGGTATTGATCGTAGGGTTAGTCGAAATTTTCATCTTGGACAAAATGACATACAAAAAAATTTTGAAAAATTTTCAGTTCAAAGATAATTAAAAATTCTAAATTTTTATCAAAAATCTAATACTCTCGACTATTACCTGAAAAATATATCTAAGAAGGTGATTTAAAAATTTGAAGCCAATTGGTGCAAAGGTTTTGGAGAAATTTTCCTCATCTAACAAATGCTAGTTCCAGGCTTGGGTGACGGTCTGTACTAGGACCAATGTTAACCTTAGTTCTCTTCAACTTTTAGCAAATCTCTTTATTTACACAGTATGTTATATAATATAGGTATATAACACAAGGCTGTATTTCACGAGATCACTTACAATGTGCTCCAATGCACGCGCAGTTAGTCGAAAGCACAGGTCACCAGCAATATATTCAGTTCAACATATTAGGTTTGTATGCATGCATGTGTTTGTCCATGTAAATGACCACAAAATATTTGAATCAATTAGGGTCGGTCGACAGCGGGGGAATAAATTGGAAAACATGCCACATATGCAGGGCACATTAAGTCCACACACACACAGATACACACACAAATGCAAATGTTTGAATATGTGTCTGTCGGTGAGCAAATATTTTTGTAAATGCGCAAATAAATTGTTGAAATTGTTATTGTTGTACAGGTAAATATGTTGTTAGTAGTTGTCACAACCACAAAGCCACTGCGGACAAAGTAGGACAGATGGAACAATAGAAATCGTCTAGTTAGACAAAACCAATAGCAAAAAAAAAAATAGATTAAAATAAAATAATGGCAAGGTTATTTAGCATTTGAAGAATTTTTTCGCAGTGCAAGTAATTAGATACAGGACAAAAAAGGAACCGCTACAATATACGCACACTTAAGCCAGTGATTATTCCAGTCCTCGAAATACTCTTCATAAGCTCTTTTTGTTTTAACTCTTCGACCCACTCAAAACGGGTTCCACGGAGCGCAGTTTTAATTTGGGGAACAAGAAAGATCTTACGGTGCTGGATCTGGTGATAAAGTCTTTCAAACGGACTAGCGAGAGATGTTGAGCTCTCGTACCATCGTTCTAACACTTGCCTCAGAAAGAGAGCTCAAAAAAGAAACTACCACCTCACAAGTGTCACAAACATATCGGATATATGACGAACAGGTAAACAGAAGCATAAAGCTTTATCTAGAGGAAGATTCTTTGAAAGTCTCACACATTCTGACGACTTTCAAAATATTTACTAAAGCTGCATGGATAAAGTTTTAAACCCCGGCGAATACCAAATCTATTAGTTTTCCTTCATTTAGTGACAAAGTCCGGCTTAGTTTGAAAGAACGGGGGGCAGGCCATTGCGAATTCGGCCCTTAGATTGCTACAGCTCTAATCATAACAGGAACTAGTAAGCTTGGATTGTCAGAAAATATGGAAGACTTGACATTAAGGAGATGGAAATTTATTGATGGCCTCTCGATGACCTCTCATATTCACGCTATGCGCCTTCAAACGGATTATAGATGTTATGAGAAGGTTTTTCATGATAGAAATAAGATCGAGATGACATCGGGTCATTGATCGGTATATGAGAAAGCTCTCAGGCTTCTCACGGCCTATCTGTAGCTCAATTTGTCTACATGTAGTTGGTGCATTTATAAGCCACGACGATTAATTTTTAGTTTGGCAAGAATCTGCAAAAACAGTCTATAAGAAACAAACCAAGAAGTTTTCACTTGCAAAATATGCAACATGTTCCTTAACTGGGATCATCAGTGTGTCACCAGGAACTTTAGAAAGCATCTTATTAATATACACAATGAAAGACTTTTTGTGATCCGGTAGAATTTATAAACGTCTGACCGACAGACCAAAGTTTTATTGCTGAACGACTTTCTTAGATGAATTTAACCGAAGAGCTCCTTATTTCTACTTCAAAGTACGACTACAGAAAAAAAGTAAATCGAATTTTGAACTGCTTCTAAAATCAAGGTAAATCAGATGTATCCTTATCATTATTCGGAGTAGAATTCAGAGACATAAGTTACTTTACGACGAACATAGTAAAGTGAAGACATACGATCCGAAAAAATGTATTGGAAGTTGTTGGTATCCTTGCGTTATTGTCCACTGATCAAATATTTTCGTACTCAACTAGGCAGAGACCCACAATAAGAATGACTTTTAACTGCTACTTCAAGCAGGTTAAGACCACTGCTTATAAGTTCTAAATAAATGAGGGATCATTAAAGGTATTATATCCACTTGCGTTGATCGGACAAATAATTTCGGAGACATGAGTCTAACGTCAAAAGACGCGTGAACAAATTTGACAACAGTGGGGTCACTAGTTTGTGAATTATATTATTTTCAGTGAAGCAGCTTTTGTTATTGTAAATGTATGAATTTCGTTGATAAGATATTGCTTATTGAAAGGAACAAATACAGTTGAAGCAAAGACTTGGCTTGATGCCGAGTTTCCGAACACTTCCCCAGGAAAATCAACCATGAGGCATTGGTATGCCGAGTTTAGACGTATTGAAATGAGCACCGAAAACGATGAACGCAGTGGACGCCCAAAAGATGTTGTTACCGATGAAAACATCAAAAAAGCAAGCTCTATGCAAAGTGGGTGCCGGACGGGCTCAATTGTGACCAAACACAACGACGACTTGATGATTTTGAGCTGTGTTTGCCGATGTTCCAGCTTAATTGAACCGAATTTTTTCGTCGAAATGTGACAATGGATGAAACATTGCTTGAACATTTTATTTCGAAGTCCAGTCCAAAGCGTGAAAGAACGCAGCAGTCGGCTGGCATGGCTATGGCGTCTATATTTTGGGATACGCATGACATAATTTTTATGAACTACCTTGAAAAAAGGAAGGACCATCACCAGCGACTACTACATAGCATTGTTGAACTGTGTGAAGGGCGAAAGCACCGTAAAACGGCCGTGTGTTTCACAAAAACAATGCACTGTGTTACAAGTCAGTGAAAACGATGACAAAAAACCATGTATTTGGACTTCGAATTCATACCGCATCCACCGCATTATACTGATCTAATCCCAGTTCTATTATCTGATCGCAGATCTAAAAAGAATGTTCGCTGTTAAGAAATTTCTGTCGAATGAAGAGGTGATCACCGAAACTGGGAACCATTTTAACGCAAAGGACAAATCTTACTACAAAAATGGTATCAAACTGTTGAAGTGTCGCAATAATTAGTGTATCAGCCTTGAAGGGAACTATTTGGTAGGTCGAGAACTTTTCAATTGACCGATAGTTCCCAACACTTTAAACGTATCTTTCACAAAACGGTTCAGAGTCGGTGAGCAAAAACTCCCCAAAACGGCTAGACTGATCGATTTAAAATTTTCAAACCACCTTCTTAGATATATTTGCCAGGTAGTGATTGCGGGAATACATTTTTCGATTAAAAAAAAATCGATTTTCCTATAAAAATTTCGGTTTTTCGATAAAAAATTCGATTTTTCGATCAAAATTTCGATTTTTCGAAAAAAAAAAATAGATATATTTGTTAGGTAATGATCGCGGAAATAAATTTTTCGATAAAAATTTCGATTTTTCAATAAAAAATATCGATTTTCAATAAAAAATTCGATCTTTCGAAAAAAAATCGATTTTCTATAAAAATGTCGATTTATCGATTAAAAATCTTGATTTTCCAATAAAAAAATAGGCTATAAAAATCGATTTTTCGATGAACATTTCGAATTTTTGAAAAAAATTAGATATATTTGTTAGGTATTGATCACAGGAATAAATTTTTCGAAAAAAATTTAGATTTTTCAATAAAAATTTCGATTTTTCAATAAAAATATCGATTTTTTCATAAAAATTTCGACTTTTCTATAAAAAAAAAGTTCGATAGAAATATATTTTTCGATAAAAATTTAGATTTTTCTAAAAAAAAAACTTCGATGTAGTGTGAGTGTTTGCTTTTTATTACTTTATTAAATAAAATGCCTTTTAGAAAAAATGTACACAAAATCTTCAAACTAACGAGAGGGTATAACTCTTTAAGCATAATTCTGCAATTTCAAGTTTTTCGGTAACATATTAATTTATCATCATTCATACATCTCAAAAAGTTCATAAGTACACGCTTAAATTATTGAGCCAAACCAACTAAGAGATTCAAAGTGAGTTATGTATGTATGGGAGCACCTTATATGATATTAATGACATTCTATTTGCTTTAATTGAACCGACATATGTTTTAACATATCATCCTTGACACAAATGTGTATATGACACCTGTCATATTCATACGCACACATACACACGCATGTCGTTATCTGTTTTATAGACAAATGTGGACAAGTGTTTGTCCACTCATTACAATTGACATAACGCGTAGTGCAAATACAAACATAAATAAATAAATGTCAATACATATGTACATATATATGTATATTTAAGCACTAACTAATATATATACATATATATATGTATATGTAGATATTGCCACACTTGTACATAAGTGCATGAGCGCACAATAGCATACACGGGCAATATTTGAAAAGGGCACAAAGTGCAATACAATTGCCGCCATTTGCAAATTCGCTTTAATTACAACAACAATAGCCGCCATTGTTTAGCTATCAAAATACAAACGTAATTAGCGTTTTGAACGTTTGAGCAATTTGAAACAGATGCTTGAATTGGGTAAATATTGTGCAGCACCGCGATAACGGTGTCAAATGTGGCATGCATGTGTTGGTGTGTGTGTGTGAAGAGCACCGAAGTTAAAGCTGGATTATTTGCCGGACTTGAAAATGCTGGAATTTAATTTAATTTACCGTTATGCATTGGTTTGCAGCCAATTTAGGGCATTTTGCTAATCGCTAATTAGTAAAATTCAACAGCAAATTAATGCGAACTGATTAGTCATCGCAAAGAGAAAGTTGCCAATTGTCACTTTGATTGCTCGCCATTAATTGAGCACTCATTAATCAATAATACCGAACTCCGCGCTTTGAAACATGCAAAATTTTCTCTGAAGCGGACTTAGAAAGCAATTTAACTTTACGTTTCCTTAAATTAACGTAACTGTTGCACGTGCTGCAAGTCATGGTCGCGTTGCGTCGCTTTTGTTGGTTGAACTTTCGGTGTCAGGATACTGTTCGGTGAATCAGTTCACTGCATTCTAGACACTATCCTATTGGCAATTTTTTCACGATGAATTGGCAGGAAAAGCCAGCCAATCCATGTAACGGTTATTATAATTGACGTTGAATGCTAACGAAGTGGCACGAAAGGCGCTGCTCATGCAATCGCGTGGTGGGCGATGGGTGCGGAGAGCTGGCATACACAGGAGAGTGTGAATATTGATGTTGGATTATGGTGGTTTATATTTATAAGGGTATGCATTCCTAATTGTGATTTCTTGTTGAAGCTTGCCACATATGGTTACTGGTAGCCTAGAGCGGTCGATATTACAGATGAGCGTAATCGGAACACTGCTACGCCCACGAAACGCCATAACTAAGCACTAGCTTAAGGCACATAACTGTACTTTGGTACAGATGATCGCAGTAGTAAGGGATATCAGTGGGCTAAAGACTTCTTAAAAGTGGGCGTGACACCGCCCCTAACCATTTAATGTACATATCTTTCTAACCGCTAGAGATAACTCCACGAAACTTGCTGAGAAGAAGTCCTTTTAGTCTTTAAGGGGCTATACCAGTGTGACGCATGAAAAATAGGCGATTTTCGTGAATTTTATAAGAGAAAGTAGGCGATTGAATATTTTGAACTTCTTTGAACTTAACCAAAACACACCTATCAAAGACTGCGAAATGAAATGATAACCACTCCTACTTTCTATATAACAAATTACAAAAAATTCAAACTGATTTTTTTACTTTACTGTATACAAATCAAACATTAATGCAATTATCAGAACAAAACTTTGCACAAATAGTATTTGATCATAAGTTCAAAAGTGGTCAGAATATGACTATAACTTTTCAAGGGCCGAGGCACTAAGTACGTGGACACCATTGCATAAAGTTGATCTTTTACTGACCTTATCGGTCAAACTGTGAGATCTAGTGTTGAAACTCGGAGAAAACATTTTTACGATGACAGCATTGCTTTGTACCAAAAATGATTCAAATCGGACCAATACTTCCCTTAGTTCCCATATATGTTCACTAGTATGAATTTTTACGAATTTTCACTTGATTTTATACCGCATTTATCGGTCAATATGTTAGAAATCTTCAGTCTAATAACAAAAGAAGAAATAAGGACAACAATTCCCCTAGGTTCAACATAAAGGATTTTACCAACATTTGAAGCTCTTTCCCCGGTTTTTATGGTTAAAATTTGCAAGAGCATAAAATGTTCGGTTACAACCGAACTTAGCCCTTCTTTACTTATTGTCCGTTAAGATTTAAACTTTTTCCATTAGTGTTGACAATACTCACTTTTAAAAGTATTTTCAACCAAAAATGTATAGATCAAAATCAACAATAAATTCGTGCTTAAGGGTTGATCAAAGCGGACGCAAAATACTAAATTTGTTAGCTCTTTAATTATACGATCAACTTAAGACGAATGATTTCCAAATTTATCTTGCAATATGTATACTACTTTGGGCTTTTTAATTTAAATTTCGAGCGAAAATCCAATCGTCGAAATATTTTATTCTATGTTGGTATGAGTGTCACATCAAAATTATCATTAGTGTTTTGTAAACGCTTATCTTTCTTGAGAATCGATGAGAGAAGGATGAGTGAAAACCATTTTGAAAGAACATTCGGGTCTAAGAAAAGCAAAAGCACCAAAATAACTCAAATTTTGTCGAAAAATAGCGTGGCGTTAACGTCTATGAAACAATGCTTTTCGTATACCAGGATGTCGTGATGTTCTTACTGGTGGTGGTGCACTCCGAATTCCTTCCGACCGGCTAAAATGTCAACAATGACGATACAGATTTTAGGAATAAATTAAGAATTTTAAAATTATGAACAAAGTCTTACTATTTTTTGCTCATATTAGGATAAGACATTTTCCCTAACTCCATGCCTACAACCAACTAACTAACTACTATCTAAACACGTTAAGGACGTATCTATAAGATTTGGAATAAATAAACGACTAGGAGCCTGGATCTAGACTCTAAAGCAATTAAGCTGAAAGTCAGTTATGAAAGCATCGAAGAATTGACTAAACGGGGGTTTCAAACCAAAAATTTTCTTTTTGACACGGTTTTACCGAATGCAAACTATACAATATCTGTCTTCGAACCAGGCCTTGGATAGTACGAAGCAAAATATTCTTTTAGAGCCCAGATCAAGCTGTAACTGTGAACATGACAGGCAAGAATGAATCTCGTATAGCGAGCTTGATTATTTTCTTTCCGAATAGAATAAATTTGATACTAGATTATGTCTGGTAGAGTCGCATGTGAAAACTATGTAATTAATTTTGCTCTTAACTTGCTCTCAGTGAGCCTTATTAAGTGTCTTCAGCAAAAGTATACTTCAAAGTACATACATATGCGTCAAGCGACGGAAGATGTTGTGAATATTTTTCAAGCAACCAAGTTTGACAACATTGAAAACGCACCTCCCAATTTCAGACATGAATATCGTATATGAATTCCAAACTTAATTATATTACAAATTCGAATTTTGTCGAACTAAAATTCAAAAAATTCACCAGAGACATTTCAAAGCTTCCAGTTTTTGCTTTCTGACAATTGCAGTATCTTTTACAGGAGATAGCTGCCTGGAGAGGCCATTGAGCACATGAAATTGCCAAACGAATATGATATGTAACCTTAAGGATTATGGTGGCTACAAAGGTAAAAGGCGTTTAACGATTGTTAAAATCGAGCCAGTTAAATAAAAATCATAAAAATAGGGTTCGTAATGACAAATCAAGGAAAGTTTTTCGAAAATTTTACGCAAAAAAACTGGAACCTAAAATTATATACTCAGAGCCACACTGGGACTTAGACAACACTGTCCATTTATTGGGCAAGTTCATATAGTTTGTCTAAGAGGCCTCTTTAAAGACTACTATGGCCTTCCTAGCATTCTGTTCAAACAAAACCCCATAAGACCACACAAGCCAAGCCAAGCTTTACATCCTTTACACATTTTAGAGATTTCAACCACTTCTAAATTTGCCATAATTATGATAAATCACAAGTCAACCGTTATGTTGGTGACCTCTCCGACGAATCGAGAGAAACATTAATTTTAAATTGATTTCATATTCAATCAATGCAACATTTTCGTATCAAATTGTCATGAAAACGAAATGGAAATTGAAGTCAATCGAACTAAGCGCTCGTGGACTTAGTGGACTCACGCAGCGGAAAACAAACGCACAAACACAGACACACTCGTCTCAACTACAACTACAACAAATAAACCAAGAGCGAGCGAGAGTTTTATGCAGTTTTTGCTCTGAAAATATTTTAAAGCAATCAATCATTGCAACGAATTAACGGTGAAACAAAAAGAGCAAAAAAATGTAAAATATTAAAGCAAGAGTGAAAAATGGAGTAGAGGAATGCGGAATACCAGCACCCACAGAAATGCAAGCCATAGGAATGGATAGGTAGGTACATATGTAAGAGTGTTTCTACGTAGGGATGTGTATATGCATGTAAGTATGTGTGTATATATGTGTATATGTATGTATATATGTGTGTATGTATGTATATATGTGTGTATGTATGTATATATGTGTGTATGTATGTATATATGTGTGTATGTATATAAATATGTATGCAGCTGTGTGTATGCGCACTGGGAAAATGTGAGAAAATCATGAAGCAGCAGACAATGACAAGCGAAAATGTGCAAAATGCTTACAATGAATGGTTTGCTTGGGCAAAAATTCCCCATAAAAATGAAGTTTGTTGTAGAAAGTCATATTGGCTATTTCTGCTTTGTTGTTGCCGCGCAAGCATTCTATATCCAAATGATGAAAAAAGTCATTAAAGCAAATTTGAATAGGAAGGAGAGCAGGAAATGGCAGATGTGACCACCATAGCCCAATATGGTCTAGGCCGACATAGCATAGGACGGCACGGATATCCTCATTTTGGTCGGGCGAACTTTTGTCAAAATGTTAATTGCTAATTGAGGTCAGCAGTCTTTATTTTGAACGACATGGCACGAGAACACAAGCCATTGGCGACTATTCCAGTGTAGGAAAAATTCCCTGTAGGAAAAATTTGAATTAATTAAAAAAATATCTAATTCCGAACTGGTTCAATTTGTTCAAAATTAAGCAGTTCGTTTCGAAACATCTTCTACGTAAATAAGTGTGAAAATAAAATATGTCTTCTAAATAGTTCAACAATTTGAGTCCACAGATTTATATATGAGAAAAACAGTGCACGAAAGCTTATGCTTCACAATCTTCTAAGGATCGTTCTTTTAATATTTGGTGATTGTAGCGATGATTTGGTTACACTAAAAAGTTTCCCATACGAGAAATTTAGTTTGATCGGTCAGTTAGTATGGCAAGACCAGTTGAAGTAGGCCCTGGCTACACTTGGCATCTTTAATTGGCGCCAAATACTGAGATTTCGATCAAACTTTGTCGGAATCATCGATATCGGACAACTATAGTATAGTCCGATATCGATGATTCCGATAAAGGTCCTACTTCACCCGATTTTTCCAACGGAGTGGAGGTCTTCCTCTGCTTCTGGTGGGTATTGCGCCGAAGCTCTCCAAGCTGAAGTGTTTTCTTCCATTCGTACGACATGACCTAGCCAGTGAAGCCGCTGTCTCGTAATTCGCAGGACTATATCAATGTCGTGGTATATCTCGTACAGCTCATCGTTCCATCGACTGCGGTAGTCGCCGTTGCCAATACGCAAAGAACCATAAATCTTCCGCAGAATCTTTCTTTCGAAAACTTGTAACGTCGGCTTATCATATGTTGTCATCGTCCATGCCTCCGCACCATATAGCAGGACGGGTATAATGAGTGACTGATAGACTTTGGTTTTTGTTCGTCGAGAGAGGACTTCACGTCTCAATTTCCAACTCAGTCCGAAGTAGCACCTGTTGGCAAAATTTAATCTGCATTGAATTTCGAGACTGAGACTGAAACGTACTTGTTGTTGTTAGAGCTAGTTCCAAAGATAGACGAAGTTATCTACATGTTCGAAGTTATGACTGTCAACAGCGACGTGGGGAGTTTGTTTGAGGACAGGAGATATTTCGTCTTGTCCTCGTTCCCTACTAGACCCATGTGCTTCGCTTCTTTGTCCAGCCTGGATAACGCAGAACTAACGGCGCGATTGTAATGGTCAATGATATCGATGCCATCAGTAAGCCAGCAGTTGTACAACTGAGGAAGCCGCGCTATTTCTTACAGGGTAGCTGCAATGACTGGAAAATGATAAAGCGACGCCAATTCTGCAGCATTTTTAGTTATCACGTTGTGTTTTTTAACTGAAGCTTTTTTCGTCAATGGCGACATGTCACATGTCGCAGCGAAATTTAGAGCAAAACTTTCATGAAACTTTCGTTGTCATGCAACTACGATTTAAAAAGGATGATGGCTGTGAACATAATTGGGTCGCTATTCGATTTAAATTGATGAGGGAAAACCCTACAGTCGCCAATAATAAAGCAGGTGTGTATGTATAATCTTGTATTAATATCTTACTGTGGCATCTGCGGGTCAGAAATTTGGTTGTTGGCGCAAATTATGACTAACATCCGAGAAATCTTTCAATTAATACAAATTTACCAACGACTTTAGTAAGCGTTATGATTTTGCACTGAATCAAGCTAAATGACTCGAGTTCATAAGAGGAAATCTAATGAGAACGTAATTTTTTGTTTCTCTGATAGATCCTACGGCTACTATTTAATTAGATCGATGCGATGGAGGGTATTTTTCTCCATATTAATACGTGTTACAAAAACTTCGAACAATTTAACTCCGCTTCCCAGCTTGTTGATGTCCTCGTAAGAGTAAAGGCTGACGTCACCGACGTTTAAGAAGTGCGACGGACGGGATAATGGCTGAAACGAGTGGGTCCTTGTGGTATATACTGTATTGACCTAATAAAGGAACACATATGAGGTGTGGGATTCGTGATGGGAGAGATACTCCGTCGCCGAGTATTGGCATTGATCCTGGTGGATGAACATCTAGCCACACTTCTCACCAAAACAAAGTTCCGCTGATTTGCGCCCACGCCTCGACGGAAGAAAAGGTAGATATGAGCAAAGATGAATTCTATGAGCGTTTGGAGCGCACCTATGAGAGCTACCAACGACACGATCGCTATTCAACCGGCACCCGAAACGTGGTTATCTGTGGTACTAGATTCCAACATAAGAAAATTAACCAAGCGGCCTTTTGTCCCCGGATCGAAAAGCCACCAACATCAATCATGTTGTTACAGGCGGAAGACACGCTCCGAGCTCCTATCATTGACTCGAACCACTATATTGTTGCAGCGAAGATATGCACCCGACTCTGTGCAGCAAAAAGAAGACGTCGCACTCGCGATCTTGTCCCTACATTACTGTTAACTTCGCACTGAGTCGGTAATTGAGAAGTAAAATCCTCTCCCGACGAAGATCAAATTGTACAAGTCAGACATCATCCCCATCCAGCTGGATGATGCAGAGACATGGACGACGCTAATTACGAGTCTTCGAGAGATAGGTTCTGGGGAAGATTTATGGTCTTTTGCGCATTGGCAACGGCGAATACCGCAGTCGATGGAGCCAGGATTTGTCCGGAAAGCAATAGAACTGCGTCGATGCAGCGCTGCCAGCGCTGCCAGCGCGATTTCCAAGCATTGAAGGCGTCACGGAAGGCATTCTCCGGAATAGCTTTGAGATCCGAGGTGCATGCTGCTTCGATCCTCTTTCAGCGACCTTTTCAGGCAAGAAAATAAAAAAAGTCCGGGGGAGGCACAGATAGGCTGTGGGGCGGCTGCGGAAGCGTTGGAATGCTGTCCTTGGTTAGATAGCTATTTACAAGAAATTGTGTGGTGCTACTTCCAATCGGCTTGGTGGTCTTGTCGAACCCGATTGAATCTTCGTATGAGTTGAAAAAGAAAATATGTTTTAAAACCCATTTCTGGATTCGAAAACATAGAAAAAATCATACGTGTCATCACATTCGACTGAAATCAAGCGCTAACGAAAACTAGATCACTAGGTTTAACACATTTGATGTTTTTTTTTGCATTCCTTTCTGCTTTTTAATTAACTTTCCAGTTTACAAACATATTCAAAGGCGCGGGCAAGGCGAAAACGCAGTCACATTTTCGAAATTACTTTGCGCGCATTTTTACTTTCATTTGTCAAACGAGCTGAGCGTGTGCCAATTTCCGTGTGAATGCATTCCACCAACACCAGCGCAAGTGCGAACCGTGCGTGTGTGTGTGCAAACAGCTGCGCATTTCACAGGAAATCAGCTTAGTGCAACATGTGAAAAACGGCGGCACAAGAAGCGCACAGCGAGCGAAAGTTGACAGATAGCACCAACAAATGAACTAGAGTTCCCGCGCAAGCGGACACACATACATGCACGTGCATGCAAATCACACTAAAAGTGAGTTATGCACATGCAAATGCATCAATGCGGCCACACACACACATATATACAAATACATCTGCGGGAACTCGCGCACAAGCGAATAGTTTGCTCTTTGATGCGAATAAATTTAGCTGATGCACATGCAGAGCGCTGCGCGGTAGGGTGTTGCATCCAACATGAAAATTAAGAGCAAAATAAAATATTTGTATGTATGTATGTACCGTGACGAGGCATTTGTCAACGAGTTACGCGAATTGCGTTTACTCTGGCTTTGACAGCACACGCCGCTGATAAGCGCCTGTAAATATGCCGTTATAATGGCACTGGGTTAACACTCGTATCTGGTGCGTTAATAATTGCCACTTGGTTGTTGGTGTGCAGCGGTATAACTGTGCGAGAAATATTCATATTAATTGACACTCATCATCAGCAGTTGATAGGGTGATGAAGGGGCAACGGGAGCTAACCTTTGCTTATACACAAATATAGACTAATTTTTAATAAATTTAACTGGTTATACCTTTAAGGCTGCCCGGCTGTCTCCGGATCGAAAAGTCACCAACCAGATCGATCATGTTGTGCTGGACGAAAGACACATCTACAGAGTTTTAGGCGTGTGTACGCTCAGAGGTCCTAACATCGACTCGGACCACTATCGTGTTGCAGCGAAGATACACACCCGCCTCTGTGCAGCAAAAAACGCACATCAACAGACACAAGAAAGTTTCGACGTCGAAGAAGAAGCCGCTATCACAACAGGCAGACGAACGATTTTCTACTCGACTTGCACTCCTGCTCTCTGAGAGCACTCATCAACTGTGGGACGGCATTTCAAACTCCTTACGTACAGCTGCAACCGAAACCATTGATTTTCGGAAAATGCAAAAGAACAGCTGGTACGATGAGGAGAACCGGGTCGCAGCGGAGAGAAAGCAGACTGCCTACCTCGCAACGTTACGATCGACCACATGTGCAGGATGGGATAGATACCGAGAGTTGGAAAAGGAAGCGAGATGCATTTGCAGACAGAAAAAGAGAGATGCCGAAATGCGTGAGTATGAAGAGCTTGATAAGCTGGCCGACAGGGATTCGCAAATTCTACGAAAACATTCGGCGACTAACTGAAGGTTTCAAGACCGGAGTTGATCTAGTTACTGATGCAAAGTGAGCATACGAAAATAATGGATGGAACACGCCGGATGAATGGCAGTGAAAACATAACACTAGGTGATGCCGAACACGGCTCTTCAATCGATGGCGCTATGCGGACGTTCCATTGCCCGACTATGAAGAAGTTCGAATTGCAATTACCCGTCTGAAAAACAATAAAGCGTCCGTGGCCGATGGATTGCCGGCCGAGCTATTTAAACACGACGACGAAGAACTGATAAGGAGCATGTATCAGCTTCTTTGTAGAATATGGTTCCGACGATTGGAATTTGAGTGTGCTCTGCCCAATCCAGAAAAAGGTAGACACCACAATCTGCGCCAACTACCGTGGGATTAGCCTCCTCAACATCACATATAAGGTTCTATCAAGCGTATTGTGTGAAAGATTAAAGCCCACCGTCAACAAACTGTTCGGACCTTATCAGTGTGGCTTTAGACCTGACAAATCAACAACTGACCAGATATTCACCATGCACCAAATCTTGGAAAAGACCCGTGAAAGGGGAATCGACACACACCACCTCTTTGACGATTTCAAAGCTGCTTCCGACAGCACGAAAAGGAGCTGCCTTGTATCCCCGCAAAACTAATACGGCTGTATAAGGTGACGTTGAGCAACAAAAAAAGCTCCGTCAGGATCGGGAACAACTTCGCCGAGTTGTTCGATACCAAACGAAGTTTCAGACAAGGCGACTCCCTATCCTGCGACTTCTTCAATCTACTGCTTGAGAAAATAATTCGATCTGAATAGAGAAGGCACAATCGTCTACAAGAGTGTAGAACTACTGGCGTACGCCGATGGCATCGATATAATTAGCCTCAACAACCGCGCCATTAGCTCTGCTTTCAGCAGATTGGATAGATGCATATATGTATGTATGCATGGTATACAAGTATAGCTCATAAATTACGGGTATGATTGTTCGAAAGAAGTATATGTATTTTTCGAATGCCTTGAAAACTGGCATTATTTTATAAGATGCTCATATAAGGTGTGAAACTTCGCTAAAATAAGAGCATTATCCTAAATGTAGGCAACATTAATTTTTTTATGAAAATACTCTTTTTAGGCGGTATTCCAAGGCAATAATGATGCTTTTGCGTGATATTGTAGGGGTAGGAAGCAATCATATCTACATTAGTATATGCGATAAGTAAAGAAAACATTACAAAGTATCAACGATATTAAAGTAGTGCATAAGTCACTTAACGGAATTAATAATAGCTTCATTTTTAAATAAATTTTCTTTTGGTGAAACAATAACTTTTTGACGAAACGGTAAAATATCAAGCACTGTGTCAAAATTTACTGAAATAACAATACATTTGCAGCATTTGTGTAAATCAGTTTTGTAACAAACTGGAAATGTAACTGTATTAAAAGTGGTGAAGTAACCTAATTAAAATTTGACAAACCAAAAACAAAAAATTAGGTGTTCCACAGCGTGCTTTCACTCTAATTAGCTAACGGCTTATGTAACTTTCAAGCAAAAATATTGTAAATTTAATTTTGAACTTCGTCATTAGTGAAATGGCTTTGCTGATGAATAACGGTACACAACGGTTGTTGCATGCATTTTTTGTTGCGATTGTATTGACTGTTGACATTTACAATTCCGAGTAGTGTTTTATCAGTGCAAACTTATGCTTTTACACAATTATTGTAAAACGAAATACTTTGTTTCCATTTTTTTCATCTACATTTGGAGTGTAAATTTACAAAAGCAGAGATTTCATTAATTAATTGCTTTGTTCGCGAAAACAAAAGGGAAAATCAATTATAGCGATTATGACGAAGCGAAAGGTAAGGAAAATGCTAAAATAAATTATGGAAATTTAAAATTAAAATTAAACAAAAATTAATTTTAATATAATATTAATAAATGTATTTATACCTATGTGCATATGTATGTATATTAGAGTGATTCAAAAAAAAAAATTTTTTTTCGTTTGGTACTCAGAAAAATAGGTTCCTAGACACCTCTAGGAAAGCCTCTCCAAACATGTAAATTTCCTACAAAACTGTGAGTTTCATCATTTATAATAATTTTTTTTTTCATTGAGTTATAAAATTCATAAGAAATAAAAAATTTTCCCAAAAATAATCAAACTTTAACTGTTAATATCTTTTAAACGTTTGGGTTTACGAAAAAATCTTAATAGACCTTTTTTGTAGAGCATTCAATTTCCTACAAAATCTTAGGAACAAGATATTTTTTTAAGTAGTTGGAAGCGAGATATAAATTTTTCTATCTGATAATAAGAAAAAATAAAAAACTGTATATAGGACGACCTTCCCGTTACAATTAAAAACTTATGTTTGGAGAGGCTTTCTTAGAGGTGTCTAGGAACGTATTTTTCCGAGTACCAAACGAAAAAAAAACAATTTTTTTTTTTGAATCACTCTAATGTATATCTATGTATATAGGTATATATCAGATGTAGGTATTTTATTGCAATGCCTAGGTATAAAGTTCAACGCACTTCTTGACCTAAACAAAGGGATATATTTACGCACATGTCCATACAAATTTATATTAGGATGGTTCTTAAACAAAATTAGTAGTCTTGAGCTGCTTTAAACTAACATACATATATGTGTGTTTATAGCTCACTTATGTTAGGGTAGTCCCTCAAATAAAAAATATAATTTTTCAGTATTTTAGGTGGTCCTAAAAATATTATGATTGTTAATAAAGAATATTTTTAAATTTAAGTGAATATGGTAGGGTGGTTATTAAATTACAAAATATATGAACTTAATATTTCGCTTTTGTTAGGGGGGTCCTAGAAACAAAGTGTGTAGTTCCTCAATATGTTAAGGTGATCCCTAAAAAATTAGGACTTTTGAACCTTCGTTTTGTACGGGTTGCCCTTAAAACAAAGTGAATGATTTTTTAATATGATAACGTGGTACTCAAAATAAAAAATATATGATCCTAATATCTCACTTATGTCAGGGTGATCCTTGAAACAAAGTGTGTGTTTTCTCAATATGTTAAAATGGTTCTTAGAAGAAAAGTATGTCATATTAATAGCTCTGACAAATCAGGGTGGTCTCTAATACAATGTTCATGATTTTTTAAAATCTCATTCATGTTAGGGCGAACCTTAAAAAAAACTCAGCTTTAAAATAGAAAATTTATGATCTTAATATTGCGCTTATGTTTATGTGGTCCTTGAGTCAAAGTGTTTTCTCAATATGTTAAGCTGGTTCTTAAAGGAAAAGTATATATATGTATATATATATGGAAACATATATTGATATATACAACAAATTAGACTGTCCCTGAAATAAAGTGTATGATTTTATAAAATCTCATTCATGTTAGGGTGAACCTTAAAAAAATTTAATCTGCAAAATGAAAAATTAATTATAATATTGTATCACTTATGTTAGTGCGGTCATTGAATCAAAGTGTATGTTTTCTCAACATCTTAAGGTGGTTCTTAAAAAAAATTTATGATATTAATAAATGCAAGATTTTTTTAAAAAAGGTGAACCTTAAAAAAATTTTCAATATTTTTTTAGGTATGTTAGGGTGATCTAAAAAAATAAATTTAGTTTTATTAAGTCTTGCTTAAAATAGATAAAATCATATACTCTACAAATACAATATGATTAGAGTATGACTGTCTCTAAGCAGTACTAACATCCAATATATTCGATCATAGTAACTGCAAGAAAGGTTAAGGAGTTGAAATCAACATGTTTTCTAATATAGAACCGCCCTATTGTATATGTAAATATTACAATTAAGCTCCTCCTCTCCCACTTTAATAAAGTACTACATATATAGTCAGCACTCTGACGCAACAGACTCTTACATACAACTACTCTAAGCTCGGCTTACACAAATATTCTCTTTGAACCGTTATTTAATGCAGTTCGCACGATTTCGAGCACACGAGCTACGCTAGTCGACTCACAAAGCATTGTCACCATAAAGTATACTATACATTTCATGGCGCTAGCGCGCACTCATATAGAGGATTGCAAGCAAAATGTGTAAAAGCATGGCATTACATGATGATAGGATTTCGCTATGTTCGCTGCAAATTGCGTACGTTATGTAACTGTAATAAGTCATAAACAAAGTTGTCACCTATAAAAATGCAGGGATGTTAAATAATGGGTGACTAACGGCAGTTTTGTCCTAAATTCAAAGTAGGGTTTTTAATATTTTTAATTCTTTGGGCATTTTCAAGCCGCTAGGTTACAAAAATAACATCGAAAAAGAAAAACGTTCACTTCGGTTACACCGAATACGATTCACATGTACAAAAGGTTCCTTAAATAACTTGATTTTGAACAATCAGTTTGTATGGTAGCTATATGCTATAGTGGTGCGATCTCAACAATTTCTTCTAAGATTGCATCGCTGTGCTGGATAAGAATCCATGCAAAATTTCGTGAAGATATCTCTCCAAATACAAAAGTTTCTCATAGAAGGACTTGTTTCCGAACGTTCAGTTTGTAAGGCAGCTATATGCTATGGTGATCCGATTTCAGCGGTTCCAACAAATGAGCACCTTCTTGTGGAGAAAAGAAAATGTGCAAAATTTCAGATCTATATCTCAAAAACTGAGGTACTACTTCTTACACCCTGTCAAGAAAGTATCGGGAATTCTTCATTTCTCTCTTTCACCTCCCGCTTATATGGAAGACTGGTAAATTTTTTTTCCTAGGTTGGTACAACTATCCTTAATTATGATGCCACAAATTTGCGCGATCTGTCAACCAGTGTGTTTACAGCAGCTGTTTATGTCAGGCGACCTCAGTAGTTTTTGTCGAATTGTACACAATTTTTTAACGTTTTTTTGTTTAATTTTGGACTAACACTCGACACATATCATTGAACAAGCACCGTATTCACCTGATTTAGCTCCATGTGACTTCTGGTTATTCTTGTAACTCAAAGAACTGCTCCGGCGAAACCGTTTTGATTTAAGTAGTTGAAGACATCAAAACAAATTCGAGGCGAGAGCTGAAGGCCATCCTGGAAAGTGCCTATAAAAAATGTCTTGACGATTGGAAGAAGCGTTGTCACAAGTGCATCGCTTCAAATGAATGTTACTTTGAAGACGATAGAATAAATTTGGAAGATGATTGAAAAATGTTCCTTAAAATAAATGCCAAAGAATGCTCTTTCGAATGATAATAAACATTCACATTTGAAATTTCTGTGATTTTTTTCTTTAAAATTTATTACTTTTTATACATCTTTATTATCAACTTTAAAATAAGCTTTTCAGCCAATATAAATATGCCAACGATTAATTCAATTTCCCATACACTTGTCATGAGCCTCGTCTGCTTTGGCTTTCAGCGAATTACTTTGAATGGCTTCATGGTACGTTCCCTGAAGTGGATCTTTCAGTTACGAAAACATGTAAAAGCAACAGGGAGCTAAATCTAGCGAATATGGTGGCTCAGCGATGACTTTCGTTCCATGTTTGCCCAAAAAATCAGTCAGAATCATTTTAGAATATAACTGCGCTTATCGTGGAGAAAACCCATGCATATTCCGCGCACAAATCCGGTTATTTACGCCGAATCGTTTCAGGTAGACATACCGAAATGACCAAGTATCAGTCCTTATTGACCTCATGACTCTGTGAAACGAACTGCACCACGGTAATAAAAGAAACAATAAGCGGCTGGCCAGATGGTGACGTACTCATTTTTAAAACCTCTAACACTAAATTACATGCGATTTATTTCTTCTTGAAAATCACATGTCTACAAAAATCAGCCTTTAAAGGAATAATGTACCCATCCGGGGAAATGGATCTGTGCGGGTAAATTTGATGAGATGGTATAGTAGGAGTTATCTCACAAGGCTTGGATGAAACGTTTTTTTTTTGTTATTATCAATAATTTTTTCAATATTTATGAATTGCTTTGGTTTACTTTTAACACTTTTTCATATCTTTTTTGTCAAAATTTTACAAACTCGTGCGTCGAGACTGTAATTTGCATTCATAGTAAGCAAGTTAGTGAAAGTTATTAATGCAAAACATAATGGATTAGAATGATAATATGATTAGACAGCAGAAGCAATTACAAGAGTGACGCAGTGGGCCCACATATACATATGTATATAACATATATATATACATGTATGTATATATATTATATATTTACTTTTACGCCTGTAAAATAAGGTTTTCTCTAATGCCTTCATAGGTTTGTGTGCCTCGAAATATTTATGGGTTTCAGAGACAAAATAATTCAGCAAAATGCCAACGCTTAGGTTCGAGTAAATTTACCAGACATTCCATACAAGCATACATACAAGTATACTTGTATTTACAGGCTCCGTTTGCCTGACAGGAGCCGATTAGGGCCGACTATAGCAATGCAGCAAGAGTTAGTAATAAATGGTTACCACAACAACAGCAAAAACAATACTAGCATTTATAGGCTATAAACAATTGAATTATGTTATATTGTAGGCAATAGTATCAGCAGCTTAAACAACAATAATGAAAAGAGCCTGGCAACGAAGAGTAAGTGAGTTCACCATGTCTGCTAGAGCAAATGGAATATCCCCGGAAAGTTGCAGCTGGGACTCAGTGCGGCCAGACAGAACAATTGGTATCGAGATCAAGGTTGCTTAGCATGCATACACATACTAACAACAAACGGCAGTGTGAGTGTAACTGAGCCGGCAGGCAGCCATTTTGCCCAGTGAGCCACTCATCCATTCATTTATTCACATTCATTTATACATTTAAGTAAACAATCTGCCAAATAACCAACTGGAGTGCAATTAAAATTCAAGCAAAGTTTTCAGCAAGTATGTAGCAATATAGTTTATAGCCGGGCTTACAACTATTTATGTGTGTGTGTGTGTGAGTGACACTGACGCTGGTAATACTCTAAACAGATAATAATTTTATGCTCGAGCACGCGACAACAACATATTTGCAAAATCAATTAAACTTCTCGTCGATACGACGAGAGTAAAGTGCATGGAAATTCTAAAGCAAACTAAGACAGCAGACACTCGCAAAGGCACAAGTTGAGTAACCAAAATAACAACCACAATTTTATCAGCGTAACTGCAGCGAAAGTTTTGCAAACACAACGCTGTGATTGCGAACGTGAGAGCGCGCATGTGTGTGGATGTGTAAGTGTGTGGATGTGTAAAGAGTAAAGAGGAGCGGAGTTGGCACTAAAGCTTCGCGAAGTAAGCGTTTTAATTTGAAGCGGGGATCACTTGCTGTTCTTATTATTGTTGTTTTTGTAATATCAGTCATTGTTGTCGAAGTTGTTTTAATGCAAATTACTGTCGCAACCACGGCGTTATTGTAAAATGTTATTATACATATATAGTTGTTCCTGCAAAATGTTGTTGTAATTTTCAGTGGGTTTGTTGTTGTTCTTGTTGTTGTTGTTGTAACATTATTTCTTGTTCTTTTTTGTTACAACATTATTTGTTGCTGTTGTAATATTATTATTTGTTGTTGTAATATTATGTGTTGTTATTGTAATATAATCTTCTGTTGTAATATACTTTATTGTTGTTGTAATATATTGTTGTTGTTGTAATAGTACTTGTCACAAATATTGTTATTGTTGTTATTCTATAGCATCGCCGTTGTTGCTGTACTATATATTGTTTTTGTTGTAATTTCCTCAGCCGTTATTTTTACTTTTCTTATTGTTGTTGTAATTTAGTATTTGTAAATTGTAATGTTCTTATACTAATTTTATTGTTCGTGTTTTTGTTGTAGTAGTTATTGTTGTTGTTGTTTTGGCTATTACTATATCAATTATTGTTGTTATTGTAACTGTTGTTGTCAGTGTCATAGTATCATACCCACTTACTAACCAACTGACTAAAACACAGCTGACATTCCATCTCCACAGCGTCCAATGCGACGCTTCACTTATACTATATGTGTAAGTACGCGTGTATGTGTGTATGTATATAAACATTTAAGCCATCTCACATATTCATACCCAACAATGGCAGCAATCCTATTTAAACAGCAGGAAAATAGCGTGGCATAGCAGAGTAAATAACACATTGAATACTTACACACATACACACATGCACACAGAGATACTACATGTGTGGCGCAGTGCATTGTTTTCGAAACTTCCGCAAATTTTAACAACAACAGACGGATTTAAACGTATACTGAAGCATTTTGTTGTAAATATATACATATGTAGGTATTGGTAAACAAAGTTTGTGGTGCCAAAGTGCACGGTAATGCTAGTTGTTACACTGAAGGGCAAAAGCGACTTTTCAAGGTGATTTTAGAGATAGTATACGAGGATGTGTGATTGAGGGCTGTCAGTAAAAGGGCTTATACTCATTATACTTATACTCAGGCCTTGGTCAATGTATGCTTCTACCGTAGACAGACATCGAAAAAATTAAAGCTAAATTGTTGCCTACAATTAGGCGCCAACTTCAGTAAAGCAGCTTTCAACAAGCGTTGTTCGATTTCAGCTGTGCGCTTTGCTCTCATACGACAAGATAATGAATTCTACTGGTTCTAAGATAAATTTATTTCCAAATATCATCGTCCTGAGGACAGAAATGCTGCCAGTAGGTTAATTTTTTAACAAAAATTGCACTTAAAGCAGGAATCAACAATGAGAGCTGATAAAAAAAAATTGTCAAATCTACATAATTAGCAAAATAAATCTGACGAAAAAAAATCTCTCTAAAGTGTATACGAGGACTATTAGCAATAAGTGCTAATTAAGAAATTTGACTGAAATAGAATCAAAAGGATCTCTGACATTTCGTGGCCAACTTAATATTCCCTGTTCAGAGTATAGAAACAAATATTAAAGATTCAGGTAGCAAGCCCATACGTACTATAAGTCTGATTGATAATTAAATGGCATGGCATGAAGAGCAAGTAAATATATTTTCTATAGAGCTTCAACTCCAATGTCTCCTATGCTTCAGACGCGCATTGTCAGTAAACACATACATATGCTTGCATATATCCCTTTATTTATTTCAAGTGCTAGTATTAATTTAGTCGTATGTGTTTATCTTTAATTTCCATCCGGAATCTACTTACTTGGTGCTATGCGCTTCATTGTAGTTCATTAACAGATGCAATATTGTCTCTCGATACTCCAGCACATAGCAGACATTATTCAATAGCATATCGAAGAGGGCCAACGCGCGATCGTCCTTAACTTTCTGCAGCGCCAACAAACTCAACAACAATTCACGGAATGTCTGTAATTAAAAACAAAAGCAAAGAAAGAAAGCAATGAGAATGAATAAGAGTTGGGCGCAGGGCAAATCGGAAGCAAAGTGCTGACACCTACACGCTTACTTATATGGTAAATAAAGCGTTGGGGCAAATGGTAAAATAATAAACAATTAAGTATAGCTAACATTTAGGCTAGTCTAACGGCATTATGAGGAAAGTGTGGAGTGTACAGGAAACTAAAGCTAATAGAAACAAGAAAAAATGTTAACTTCGGCTGCACCGAAGCTAATATACCCTTCACAGCTGCATTTCTTTTAGTAACTATGTGTTCAGTTTGTATGGTAGCTATTTGCTATAGTTAACCGATCTGACCAATTTCTTCGGAAATTACATTGTTGCCTTAGAAAATAATCTATACCAAATTTGGTGAAGATACATTGTCAAATGTTAAAGTTTTCTATACAAGAACTTGATTCCGATCGTTCAATTTATATGGCAGCTATATGTTATAGTGGTCCGATATCGGCCGTTCCGACAAATGAGCAGCTTCTTGAAGAGAAAATGACGTTTTCAAAATTTCAAAAGGATATCTTAAAAACTGAGGGACTAGTTCGTATATATACAGACGGACGGACAGACAGACAGGCGAACATGGTTAAATCGACACAGCTCAACATACTGATCATTTATATATATACTTTATAGGGTCTCCGACGCTTTTTTCTGGGTGTTACAAACATCGTGACAAACTTAATATACCCTGTTCAGGGTATAAAAATTAGTGACCTGGCATTTAAGTAACCAAATAACAATAATGCACCCTGATGCTGCGAGATTTAATTACCCAGCGTAAAGAGAATAAGTAAAAGCTTCAGATTCCTGAAAATATTAACTGGTAACTACACCAAAAAATAAATTGTCACACGAAAAGTCTTTTAATGTTGACCTCTTAGTTGTCATGATATTTTTGGAGTTCTTTATATACATATACTTATGTATGACTCCATTAGGGCACAAGACCTAAGCTCGTGGTGTAATATTATCTTATGAACCAAACTCAATTTACATGATCTTAGGTATCAACTTAAAGGCAGAAACAAAAAAAATTTACTCAAAATGTTTCCCATAAAGTTGATGAAGTCTGAGAACGCTCAAATTAAAAAAAATGCACTGCAAACTCGAGTTTAAGGCTTTATAAAATCAAATTTCTCAGTATAGTGTTCTCTTTAACCCTAACTTAAATACATAAACACCAAAAAGATAGGAACAGTGTTCACTTGATTCAAAGACCGCAATATAATAACAACTTCTCAACCAAGCTCTCGGAGGTTACGATGTGTGTGGCCTGGTGTTTTTCCGTCAGAAAATAATTTCTCTTCTATCCCTCACTGTTAATCCTAACTTGGCCGTCGTTCACCGCCATTCGAGCACAACCGTTCTCGCTTAAAATTATTAAGTCACCTTCGATTTATCACCAGTAACCAACCGTTTCAGAAATATATCGATTTTGTTGCGATTCAACTGTTCGCAGATATTTTTGACAAGTCAAGCAATCGCAAAACTGTCTGAGAAATAAAATAGACACCGCTTACGCGGTTATAGTCGATATAACAGCGCGCCAGTCGTTCTCGGTTTTCGCTGTTTGGCGCAGATTGGAGATTCCAAGTGTAGCCTGGTCCTTCTCCATCTGTGTTTTCCAATGTAATGAAGGTCTTCCTCTTCCTCTGCTTCCCCCGGCGGGTATTGCATCTAATACTCTCAGAACTGGAGTGTTTTCGTCCATTCGGACGACGTGACCTAGCCAACGTGCCGTTGTCTTCTAATTCGCTGAACTATGTCAATGCCGTCATGTATGTACTTCGTACAGCTGTTCCGTCGACATCGTTCCAATGCGCAAAGAACTATTATTCTTCCGCAGAATCTTTCTCTCGAAAACTCGTAACGCCGATTCATCAGATGTTGTCATCGTCATAGACGGAATTATCTACAACTTCGAAGTTATGATTGTCAACAGTGACATGGGAGCCAAGTCGCGAATGCGACGACTGTTTGTTCAATGACAGGAGATATTTCGTCTTGCCCTAATGGTGCGGTTGTTGAGGCCAATGATATCAATATGATCGGCATATGCCAGCAGTTATACACTCTTATAGCAAATTATATCTGCTCGATTAAGGTCTGTAGCGCGAATTATGTTTCCCAGCAGCAGATTTAAAAAATCGCAAGATAGGAAGTCGGCTTGTCTAATACCTTGTTTCGAATCGAACGGCTCGGAGAGGACCTGAACGAACTTTTGGTATTGCTCAACGTCAGTTTCCACAGCTGTATTAATTTTGCGGGGATACCACATTCAGACATCGCGGCATAGACGCAGCTCATTTTCGAAGAATGAGTGGTGTGTGTCGATTCTCTTTTCATGGTTATTTGAATAGCTCGGCCGGCAATCTATCGACCACTACCGCTTTTGTGTTCTTTAGACGGGTAATTGCTACTCGAACTTCTTCATGATCGGTCCATGAAAGGTTACATAAAATCTATAAACTCATATAGACACAAGCAACGATAAATATAGCTTCCTCAAACAGGTTCTAAGTAGGTATAACATTTCATGTGTTTAAATATCAACGAAGTTTGAGTGGAGTAGGAGGTCGGTTAGATCATAATTTGTTTGAAAAAGTATAGTTCATTAGCATGTAAACTAAAGTAAAACTTTCCAACCACTTTCGAATAATATGTAAAAGTAAAAGAATATAGTAATGAAGAAGAAGAACTGTATAGTCTCAACAAAGATAAGAACTAATGGAACTGCAGTTTACTACCGGATTATTTTATGCAAATTGGCATTAGATTCGCTCAATCAAAAGAATGTTAGCTCCGCAACCCGCCACCGCGCAATCTAAGATGTCAAGGAGTAGAAGGTATAAAAGGTATTGTTTTACAATAAAACTACTTCACGAACATCTAATTAAGCAAAACGTCGCTAAAGAAGCGGAAGTAACCGTACTGAAGGATACGAACATTGGTGCGCATTTCTAATGAGTAGCAGCCAAGACTCAAGAGAAGCCAAACGTAAATCGGGCTATGCGAAGTAGTGCAGCAGCATGTCAAGTATCATTCACTCAAAGAGAGTGGGTAAGTGGGCAGTGTGACATATCGGGTATGAGTTAAAGACGTTCAGACGCGATCCATTGCCACTTATTAGACACCTGTGTAGTAAATTTTATGTAATGTGAGTTGGGACGAGACAGCGTTGTACTAAGTATTAATTAACACAAGACCCGGTGCCGAAGACATGCGCTGAATTCGATTCGTGTTAATGAACCAGCACGACGGCAACTAGCCAGCTTGTGCGAGTACATACTTGAGCAAATTTCGATGCTATCAACGGCAGCACGGTAAAAAGAGCAGCATTCGACACCAAATCCCAACGTGGGTTAAGTACAGACGGGGCGACATTGCGGCACGTAAATGCAATGAACTGCAAAGCAACTTTACTTGTTAAATAATCTCGCTGTAAAATGCCACACGTGACTTTGCCTTAGTAAATAGTTGTAATTTTTTCGTGCTCACAAGTATTTACAAATTGCATAACAGGGTGGTGCATATACGATTTGGTATAGCTAAAGCAGGGCAGGCAAATTTCCAGCTCGTTGGAAACTTTTCCCTTACCTCGTCACAGCAAAACAAATCCCTTTAGAGTTGAATAAAAGTTAAAAATATTGCCAAGTGAGGATCGGAGAACCCGTGAGTGACTCCCAAAATTCCCTAAATGATTTTGAAATACCATTCCGAGTGCTTCAAAGGCAAATTAAAAAATTTTTTAATGGAAATCAAAGTAATGACCATCGACGATTTTCAGATCTAGCGATTGGATCTTGAGATTCAGCATTCATTATTGGATAATATTCGACCGAATAGACGTCCAGCACGCTGTGAAGAAAATATAGCAGCCGTGGAAAGTCGATTTGGCGCCGTTCGCATCAACTCGGATTGACCTATGGAAGGACTTGGCCCATCTTACGTCGAGATCTTATGTTGAATCGTACAAAATACAGCTTGTAGCTGAAGCCGCTCAACTCTCCCTAGCGACATCGCTTCGTTCTTTGGGCTTTTGAAAAATTCCAGGAATATCAGACGTTTTCCAATCAAATTTTGTTCAGCGATGAGGCCCATTTCTGACTCAATGGGTGTCTAAAAAAGCAAAATTACCGCATTTGGGACGAAGAGCAACCAGAAAAGGTTCAAGAGCTGCCATTTTATCCAGGAAAATAACGGTTTGGAGTGGTTTGTGGGCCTGTGGAATCATCGGTTCAGAACGTAACCGTAATCGCGCCACGATAACCGACTGTTTGATGCCTGAAATTGAAGCTCGCGTTCTCGGCGTTACTTGGTTTAAACAAGAAGGCGCCACTTCCCACGCATGGCATCAATCAATAGATTTATTAAAAGAACAATTCGGGAAGCAAATAATTTCACGTTTTAGACCGGATTGGGCAAGAAGATTTGAAGTTTGCCTTTCCCTCTGTTGATATGTAAAGTCCAAAGTCTACGCGTACAATACGGTATCGATTCAGGCTTTCAAGCAAGACATCACGCGTGTCATTCGTCAGTTACCAGTCGAAATGCTCGAAGGAGTCATCGAATATTGGACTCAAGGGATGGACCTTCTGAGACGTGAAGTCTGGGACCAAATCTTCAAAAAACTTGTTATGGTTCACCCTATATACATATATGTAAATATTATATATTCTCTCCATAGTACGAATATTTGTTGCAGCAAATTCTTTTGCTTTTGTTGTAATTTTTAGCAGCATATGTCAGTCTGTCTTTTTCGTATCCTCTTCAATGCGTACACACAGCACTTTGACTAGTTTGAGTAGTGAAATTCCGATTTTTCTTGTTTGCTGCTGCCAACTTCTTTGCAACATTTGATTTCTTAACATACTCAAAGCGTTGCTGCTGCGCTTTCACTTAATAACCGTAAAATGTGATAAGTCACTACTACAACTCTTCATGTTGCTTGGCAAAACTCCAATGTAGAAAGCGCACAAACACACACACTCACCTAGTATTTAAGGTAAGGAAGGAGCTGTGCGAGCAAATTTGTGGCAAGTTGCATCAACATTTAAAATTGCCACGACAACTCGGAGAGCAGCGAGAAATAGGAAGTGGCGAAGGTAAGTAAAGTGATGAGAATGAGCAGCACAAAAATGAAGGCGACTAGTGAACTTTTGCGCTCGAAAAAAGGGGTGAGCTGGCAGAGAGCAAATTGCATACACCGAGGTGTGTGATGAAATCAATGATATTCGAACGAAGTAACACAGCAGAAGCGAAAGAAAGTATAAGAAAATAAAGGTTGGCGGTGTGGTCCAAAAAACTTGTATCGGGACAAGAAGAATTTACAGAACGAGGGGTGGTGGTGGAAATATCCATACATCTAAAGCACAAAAATGCTTTTCATATAGCTTTCCGACATCCAGATGTTCAATATTATCTGCGAAGACAGAGCTGATTTAAAAAATTAATGATATTTTCAGGTCTTACAACAAAGGATTCGCAAACTAAAGTTGTTTGTTAAACAAGATTTTGAGTCAAATATACATTTTTTAATACGAGTGATCAACCGCCATAGGATGTAGAATAAGGTTGTCTCCAGGATGGTTTTCTAATATTTTCGAAGCGAATTGGGAAAGCCGTCTTGGCGGATTTACTTGAAGCGATTGACCCAACAAATATCAGTATATAATCCTTCCGCGAGGCAGATACCCATCAAATTCGATAAACGGATTGAAAACGAAACCTTCAGTTTCGTGCCAACTTTGCCTAATTTTCAACTTTTTTTAACTCCGCCTTTCATGCAATCGCAACCAGAAATATTGTCTAACAGGGAGTCTTTCTCGAAATTCATTGAAAGTAAAAACCTCTTTAGGAGGTTCACCATAATTTTTTTACAAATTATTCTTTTTAATAGAACCTCAAATGCTACCCTTCGAAATTTTCCAACATAATTTCCCACTTCTCTTCGGGGTTAGGTTAGATGCCTGACCAAAGATCGCACGTGGTCTATACTATATGTAGTCCTTTCTGATGGCATAAAAAAGAAGAGTTTCTGTGTTCGAACTACAAATTAGCAATTCGGTGGAATGCTCGAAGCTATGCGCATCCAAGTGTTCAAGTCTTAACCTCCCAAACGCAGGACATTCAAAAAGGAAGTGTGAGTTGTTTTCACATCATATTCTTCCATTTACCTTCTGCAGATGGCGTCTGGTAGGATTTCCTTACTGCGTGGAGTCTAATATGACAATGGCCTGTTAAAAGCCCCACAACAAGGGAGAGGCTAGCCTTATTGAGGGCAAAGAGATCACTAGATATCTTGCCATCGATCTTGGGCCAAACGGATTTTGCGAAAGCGCATGTACCGATTGTGTCCCAGCGCTAATCAAGCTACCAAGCCCAACTATTGCGCTTCCTGTAGATGTCCTGTGAACTGTCTGACCATCGCGGCATTTTTTATATTCTCTACTTTCTTCGTAACGCCTGCCGATTTAAAAGGTATCCACATGGAAAATACTGTTTCCGTAGATAGATTGAGAGAACGATATTTAGTTTTTCGTGAAGTTTTCCTCTTACTACTCATTTTCCATGTATGGTATATCCATATTTAAACGGAGTTTCCTCGGTTTTTGTATTTGCTCGAGAATGTTTCGTTTTATAAATCTTCCGAAGTTCGAGGAAGTAGCGTATAATACAAGTATATTTGATACCTTCTCTCAGAGCTTGTCAGACATTTGAATTCAGACAACCTTAAAAGTTTTATTTAAACACTTCTACTGCTATGGTTTCCGGAAAAAAAGCTCTAACGGCAGTACTAGATTTAGAGAATAAGAACCTCGAAAAAAGTGGGTTAAATTAAAGTTGTCAAAGTTTATCAAATGCAGAGGCTAAAAGGCATTATTTCGAAGCGGATCCAAATCGCAACGAAAATAAGCAATCGGTGTAGATGACTACAGTTTTTTTATATGTATTTATCGGATGAAAGTCACACCAATTCCGAAAACTAAAGCTCGGGAGATTTTACCATCATTTGTGAATTAGAATTAGTTAGCAGTTAAAAAAAAGATTAAAAATTTACAAACATCTTTCCACGAATGCTAATAAAAAAAATCGACATTAAAGATATATCTCTCTTTATACCCACAGAAAGCTCTGTAGTAATGACATAAAGCTCATAGCTATATCGGAAGGTAAAAACTCAAATATCTTATCGGAAGCAATTGTTTAGCAAAAGATTTAGTAGGTAACTGGTCTTTCGATTTGAAAATCTGACAAAAGCTTTTAAAGATACGCTATAAGCCTAGGAACCATTTTTGAGCTTAAAGCTCTTAACCTTTCGCGGCAAAGAATAAAATCGAAATTAAATATATATAACTCTTTGTACCCACAGAAAGCTCTGAAGTAATGCCATTAAGCTTATCGCTATATCGGAAGTTAAACAAAATCAAATATCTTATCGGAAGCAATTGTTTAGCAAAAGATTTAGTAGGTAACTGGTCTTTCGATTTGAAAATCTGTCAAAAGCTTTTAAAGTTAAGCGATAAGCCTAGGAACCATTTTTGAGCTTAAAGCTCTTGACCTTTCACGCAAAGAAAAAAATCGAAGTTAAAGATATATATCGCTTTGTACCCGCAGAAAGCTCAAAAGTAATGACATAAAGCTTATAGCTACATCGGAAGCAATCGAAAGGTAAAAAAAGCTCAAATATGGGGAACAATTGTTTAGCAACTGATCTTAAGCTTTTAAAGATAAGCGATAAGCGCCAGAACCATTTTTGAGCTTAAAGCTCTTGATCTTTTTGGCAAAAATATGCACAAAACAAGCTGGTAAACCTAAATCCCTTTCCACAAGGCAAAAATTATAACAAACGTTTTTGGGGGTCACGTGACCCTAACTGTTTCACAATAGAGTTCTTTCGAAACCCGCCACTGCCGGGAGCTTTTCAACACTAAACAAAAAAATCATGGAGTGCAACTAGTTTTACTCGTATTAGACGCAAACATTATACCATATACTTATAACTGCAAGCACATACATAAGTGAATATATTTTCGAGTGGGTACTCACCTGTAGTGCGACATGTAAGCGTTTCGCCCAGACGCGCGCCTGCTTCTTGTCGCTGATAATCATGTCCATATCATGTTGCATACGCGTAAGCACCCAGTGGAAGCACTGCACACTCAACGACTCACTGCAAGTAAATACGAAGGAAAACAGAAAAAGCGTTAGCTAACTCATACATATGCATTAAACAGCGTAAAAATGCACAAAGACGATAAGTGTAAAAGTGTGGAAAAGTGAAGTAATGAGTTTAAGTGTTAAGAAATTAAAATTCAAATGCAACAACATATAACAAGAAACAACGAAGTCGAGTCGCTGCGCGAAAGTAGAACTCCTCAAACGTTGCATTTGCCGAAGCGCAGTTGCGGGAGAGTGCGCGGTAAGTGGCAAATACTTTGTAGTAGTTGAAGTCATTAACGAAATTACAGAGAGATACGCATAACGGCGCATACTTTAGAGTGCAGCTGATAGACAGGTGAGTCTCGACGAAGCGCAACATCTGCTCGAGTTGCTGCGAAAATGATTCGAGTGTATATACGAAAGAAGGGAGCAAGAAGGGGAGACGAACTCTACGTTTGCGGTAATTACTAAAATGTTTAATCCGTTGGTTGGCTGCAAACCAAATGAAATGAGTGAACAGAAATGGGGGAAAATGGTAACTGGAAATTACGGAAACCCATGGCTACGCTACAGCTTTGGAAATTTTCAGTAACCGCTCTAAAAACTTTTAAAAGGAAACTACAGGCAGGAAATGAAGGAAATTTGGCTATTCTACCAACTTTCCGTTCCACCGAAATGAGCCTAACCACATTTATATCGAAATATCCCATAAAGGAGACATAAGATGGCTGGACGTAAGACCTATTGTTACTTATGGAAGGGTTGCATGGGCATCTAAGTCAGCGCAGTCTGTGTCTGAGCAATGCGTACTTGACCAACCGCAGCACTTGAAGTCATACTAGAGCTCACATCGGTGCGTCTAGTGATCAAACATGCTGCTCATGGTAATAGAGGGTTTCCGCAAAAAAAAGATAATGACGCCTCAACAAATGAAGGCCCTAGAGGAAGACACAACACAGGCCCTTCTTTCAAGAGACGGCGCTATGAAGAAGGTTAACTTTACATAGAAACCAGTGGTACACCGTCGGCTCGAAAATACCCGAAAACATTGGAGCAGGCATTACGGGGGAGTATATAGGAAGGCTGAACCGTCTATCAGTGTGCAATCGGATACACCTAATCGGGATATAAAGGGGTAGCCGGCAATGAGCATGCCGATGAACTAGCGCCCGATCGTTGGCAGCGTCCAAGAGTAGGGAGAAAACAGCATTGGCAGCAGGTGGCAGGAATGCACCAAGCAAGCAAGGTTTAAGCAAATGATCAACTTCCCCCAAGACAAATTCCTCCTTGTCACGCCCTATTCAGGGCACTGCAGGCTCAGAAATCATTTGTCCAACGAGGGCATAGTCTCTTGCACAAACTGCCGGTTCTGAGAAACTCCAGAACATTTGAATCTGGATTGCCGGCAATTTGCAGAAGCAGGCTCAAGGCTCTAAATTCCTTCTATGTGGACAGGAATCACATCGTCTCAGTCGCGCCCAGCAGGCTCCTGGAATTGTTTAGGATGCTGGATCTTTGTGACCATATTTTACTCTAATGGGCCAATTTTCACCTTAATCTGGATATAGTACCTAACCAGAGACACTCACTGTAAGAGTCGTCTACAAGAGAGCGTTCTCTTGTAAATTTAAAATGGAAAAATTACTATGGAATATTGGATCCACCAAATTATGATGTTTTTGTAGGTAATTCTCAAAGGGATAGCCGACAAATCTGAAGAATCTTTCTAGACTCCCTTGTATCTGATTAGAAATAATTTATTTGAATTCTTTTTATTCCCAAGGTATTATTTTAAATCCAAACCTACTATCAAAGTGAGCGTTACAAGCAAATTACTCAGTTAGACAGCTTTGTACTTCACGTCATTATCAATCAAGCAAGTGCTAAGACATTCGGCGGGAGAAGCCGTCATGATATTAAGATATAACTGTGACAGAAATCGAAACTGAACCATTTTGAAAAATGGGTCCATAAATTGGCATTCGCGGACTTCGTTGTGGGAATATATGAAGTCATGCAACTATACTAATAAGAAGATACCATTAACCAGTTGGAAACCCAATTTGACGAGGTCAGACCGTTTCTGCTAGAAAAACAGCTAAATCATTTATATTTTTCTCTTTTACTTGAAATGTGTGTTTTACAAAATATAACAAAGCCGTTTATAAGTTCTCCAGATCAAGATTGACTAAGCCACTACAAAAAGTACTCTTATGACGGACGTTAACTACCCAGGTTCTGTAGAAAGGTATATAAGAGACCCAGAGATAACGACAAACCTTGCTGCCAAAGAATACCCCAGAAGCTGAGATCGATGAATGTGCCAGAACCCATTTAATTCATATGACTTAAATTTGAAACTCTAGATGAATTCGTTTTATTGCTCTAGGATTCCGGAAAACATAAATATTCGTGAATCACCGGAAATTGCTCGAAGCCCTAAACCGAATACAATGCTCAATCAGACGGATTGAATATTGAAAACTAAATTTCTTGAGTTGCTCGAGAGAATAAAAGTTTATGGACTTTCTATGCTCTCGAGCAACTCAACTGTGCTTAACATCACCTAAATGATCATAAGGTTTTCGACTTTGACAGGACCAATGCGATACTGGATGAGAGCGATATCGACATTTTTGATGGATGTAACATACATATTACATTTATGTTATTTCAACTGAGAAAGCTTGCCTAAACGCTTACTTCCTTCGAGACACTCCTACCGAATGGTTACAAACCCAAGCGCTCCATCATACTTCGCCGCAGTGGACAATCGAACAAAGCACGAAATTTCACTGTTATTGTACACAAATTTTGTAAGTTTTTAACTTTATTTTTTGTTGAAAAATGTGCAAGAAAATTTCTTGCAGAAAATAACCAAACACAGTGGTTAGTACGCTACGCTGGTGGAGGAACTTAGGGAAAACCCCTAAACAAATTGCATTAACGCCGACAGGCAAAGTTTTGCAAACTACAAGCAACAACCAGTTGGCTGCCCACACAAGACTTTCTTGCCGAAGTTTTCCACAAGTGGGTGAGCCAACCGTCAGAGCGGGTCTTAGTCAGTTGGTACACTTCATAACTATTTGGCACAGTTGAGCGACGCAATGTCACGCAACAATAAACGAAAGGGATAAATAAACGAATGAAGGAGTCGCTGGTTGTGGCTGAGGGCGCCCAAGGGACAAGTGGACCGAGAGCAGTAGCGAAATGACAACATTTTTGTAAAGCTTCATTCTTGTCATGTAGAAACTAATTTGCAAGTAACCAAAACAATTTTGAAGATATTTGCGCAGCGCCAGCAAAGCTATAGGCAGGGCTACATGGAATGACAAGCAAAATAGTTTTCAAGAAACTTAAAAAAAAATTGTTATACTCTGAAAATCTCAACCTTGGCAGCCGAAGAGGAAGAAATGGCAAAATAACTAAGTGAATTGTCTGCTGGCTTACGGAAGACGCTCGGAACGTATGCGCGCCGCACCAGCTGAAGGTGTTGAGGACAAAGACAACAGAATGCCGGAGAGTGTAGGAAAATTGGCGAAATTTCGTTAGCTTTGAATGGACCAAACAACAGCACAACAACAGTGGACAACAACAGTGGCCAACAATGGAAAGCGTCAGAAAATAACAATATTCAACGGGAGAGCATGATGAACAATGCAACCCTGGACAACAAGTGCAGCCATCAACAGCTAGCGCAGAACTACGCACAGCAGCAGCAGCTCTTTGTCCGCCTGGTCGCTTCGTCGTCGCCCTATCTATTCTCTAGCGTAGCGTTTAAACAATAAAACTATTGTTGCTCCTGCCGGAAAGGAATAAAAGCAAAAATATTTATCAACTTTCCACCACTTTCATTACGCATCCCCTTCTCCTCCTGGTCATACCGATGTTTTATGGAGCGTCCATGGTAGAGTGACCAGCAGTTGGGTGAGCCGGCTGGCAGTATTGCGGTTGGCTAGAAAATCGGATGCGAGTGAAAGCATTTTGTCCGAAGCTTCCGCGCGCGTACTAAATAAATTTAACATAGCCAACCGACAATAAAATCTGACCGAGAAGGGCCAAAGGCGCCTTAAGCAAACAACCGAGCTCGCTTCCCACTACCATTATGGTAGTCTAAAATTTTCTTTACAGCTTTGTTAGTCTGACCACGAGCAATGAATTCTTTGGTGGTAATGTTGGTATACTCAGGACACAGTGTGTCTGAAAAGTGTTGAACATTAAATTAATAAGAAGAAAACTATGGTTTAGAAAACAAATTTATTTTAGTCGAGAGATTATAATGGAATTTGTTAAAATTCACAACAAAAATTTAACATAGATTATATTAGACTAGATCCCTCAATAAGCAAAGTTTTATGAAAAATTAAGAATATAAATTCGCCTCATCATTGAACAAAATTTGGATCGAAAACATTGGATCTTCTTGGAACTTTTCAAGAGACCATAGATGCGATGTCGCTTGGGAAGGTCGATCAGCTTCAGTTCTTGCACAAACTGTATTTTGTGGCTTTCAATTTATAATCTCGACGAAAAGTGCGCCAAGTCATTCCATACGTCAGTGCGAGTAGCTGCGAACGTCGCCGATCAACTCTCAGCTACGGTTGCCATATTTTCTTCACTGCGTGCTTGATGTGGTATATTCGGTCGAATATCATCCAATAATGAATACTGAGTCTCAAGATAGGTGATGGTGTTGCGAATAGAATGTTCAATAGGCCGAATATTTTGATCGTAAGTTGAGGGAAACGCGCGAAACACATTCTTTACAAACCATTAATTTTCGTAATGAAGCTTGTAAACGTTCTTTGGGCGGAAGTCTTTCCATGATGAAATCCCGAAGAATATTGAACAAAAATAATGTGACAGCTTGACACGACTCACACGTGCTTTGTCAAAAAAAAGGCTTTGAAAAAAGTACCTCTACTTGGTTGATCTCTTATTTGAGAACTTTCCATCCATAGCGAGTAACCCTGATAGAATAAGAACAACCGACGATTTCACATAAAATAATAACGCTCACTACAGCCGGTTCTATGTTATGCCCGAATAAACACGAACTTTATCCGACCGAGGACTGTGTTTTTGGCGTGCTAACCCCATTCGGATCGATAAGTACGAGTAGTACTATTTCATGCTTCGATATATTACCATCCATAAAACTTCTTGAAGGAGCGTCGAATTCCGTGGAAATATGTGGACTGTCGTAGTCTGTGAAGCAATTGTTTTTAAGGTTCTCCAATACAAATATCGCAGTTACTATATAATATCACATATATTGGTTTATTGTTCAGGGCTTTAAGAAGGCAAGTGAAGATCAATGAAGGGGAATTTTAAAATTTCCGTAAAATAACTCTTGAGGCTAGAGTTTAATAAGGGTTTTCACCTCATTCAAGTTGCCGGTATTCGTCACTTGTTTAGAGAACATAATATTTTTAATAGTTATTTTCTTTCGCGGTACGATTGAAGAGCAGGCAAACCAATTGCTATTTTATCAATGCACAAAACCAAATTTACAGCCCGGATAACAACCAGCAGAGTTAAACACTGCCAAATTTACAGTGCGGCCAACAACCCACCCAGTGGCATTCCAGTTTCAACTCGATTTCAATGCGATTAAGAGGCAGGCAAACCGATTTCTTCTTCATTTGGACATATTGGAAGAATCTTGCTCGATTTACTATATTACTTCATATTCTCTAAAGAACAATAGTATACCACTTGATAACAAAAATCTGCACTAAATATTGCGTTACGTACTTTTCGCACTCGCTGTACATAAAACGGAAGACTACACATTACACACAACATTGGCAACGGCAAATGCACTTCTCCCTTCAACTATCAATAAAATAACACCAGCTCTGTAACTGTTGAAACTGCACAAAATAGAGCACTTAAAAGTTGAATACATTCTTTGAGGTTATGTCATAAAAACAAGAATTTAACACTCGCAGTCACAGCGCAACGCCATTCACGGTGAGCGTAATGCAACAAAAGTGCAACTTGAGACAATACTAAGACACTTAAAAGTGCTTTACGACATCGCCAGCGAAAAAATACGAACAACAACAATTGCACTACGAAGAGAATTTTTTCGGAGAAGAGCGAAATACGCAAAAAATGTCTGCACTTAATTGCTTCAAAATAATAGCATTGAAGGACGGACGACTAGAGTCAACAACGACCAATAAGCTGATTTCGCTTAAGAAAAGCTCAACGGCAATATATTGTATATATGTATGTAGACTTGAGTACCGTTATCGCAATGAAAACAATACTTATCACTGTCAGACAAAGCGGCGCGCGGCTAAACAGTCGGGCGCACATCAGTCAAACTTTCAGCGCGGGCAGTCTTCAAAGCTTTGTATATAACATTCATTCTTTACGCCATTCGCATTTTCTGCGGTCTTCGTACTCACCTCACCAACTCCAGTTGCATGCCGCTCAACCGATTGAATTCCATGAAAAATCGTATGGCCCACAGAAGGTACGAGTCATCGTGATTGTCAGTGCCGGCGTTACGTTCCAGCACACGCCGCACTTGGCGCACCAGCGTGTTGTAAGCCGAGCGAAGGATCTCAATGCAGAACTCGCGCAGGCACAAACTGGAAATATACAAATAATACAAATAAATAACAGCAATAATAATGAAAGAATGAAGGGAAGAAAATAAAATAAAATAAAAGAATCTGAAAAAAAGTGCAGGGAAATGAAATTACAGCAGAGCAAATACAATAAAAATGCAGCATAAAGGTATAACTGTGAATAAGAATGAACTAAATTGAAGGAATAAAATCGCGCACAAATCAGATTGAGGTTAGGTGTAGGAGCGTGCCAGTGAGCTCGTTAGGCGGAGGGAGGAGGGGTCTTCTAGTCAGCTTAGCTTGTTGCTTGATGGAGATTTGTGTTGCCGTTGCCACAACGACGAATCGACGAATATGAATGGAATGTGGAAGTGGAAGTGGAAGTGGAAGTGCGTATAAATAATATAAATAAATGAATGTTTAGCATGAATAACGGATTAAAGGGCAAACAGCATTTACATAGATAAGTATGGATTTACATATATGTATGTATGTGAGTATTTAGGTCGGGAAGTTGGGGCAAATAAATTGGTTTATATAACATAATTGTTTCATTATTACACACAGATAAGTTGGGTTATGGTCTTACAGCTGCGACAAGCGAGTTTAGAAAACAAAACTTAAGATGTTTTTTACTAAATTCGGAACTCAACTTTTGCGTTATATTTACTGGAGTATTCCGTCGTTAAAGTATCAAGCACCGCCCCTCTCATTGACTATTAAGAGCCTAAGCAAGTTTAGTCAAAATGGAGGATCTGAACTTTGAGAACACTTTTCATTAATAAAAGCGCTTGAAGTCAGAGCATATCTTCGAAACCTGCTCTTTCAAGAAACACTCGGCGCTATGTTAGCTATCATCGCAATCACTTAATAGCCTTCTCGCACAGCCAAATTAATTTAGTACATTAATATTATACAAGGTGTGTTCCAAAGTAAACAGGACTTTTTGAATCCAGCGCTCCCTGGTGGCGCCATCTATATGTCGACAGGTGCGTTAGAATCTGCTATCTTTATCAATTGTTTAGTGAGAATTTCATGACATTTCATTGATTGGAAGTGAAGATATTGTGTTTTAAGTGTCAGTATGTTTGTGTTATCGGTGCGAAAATGAGCTTCGAACAAAGAGCAACATAAAATTTTGTTTTAAAATTGGTAAAACTTTTACGAACACGTTTCAATTGATGAAACAAGTTTATGGCGATGATTGCCTTGCTATGGGATAGGGATAGTGCACGAGTTGTTTCAACGTTTTCAAAGTGGTCGTGAGGACATAAATGACGATCAATATGTGGGCCAATCAAACTCCGTGATCACCGGAAATTCCATCGAAACTGTGCGTAAATTCATCAAAAATCAACCGAAATCATCATTGAAATTCATGGAAATCGATTTATCGCGTTTTGGCCGAACATTTCGGCTTACGAAAGGCGTGGGCACGGTTTGTTTCACACAAATTGACTGACGACCGAAAATTACTCAGAATCCAACATTCGAAGGACATCATTGTGACCGATTATTTGACCAAAAATGACATTTTAACCATTAACCACTCCCCGTATTCACATGATATGGCACCGTGCGACTTCTTTCTTTTTGGAAAAATGCATTTGCCATTGAAAGGAAAGCGTTATGCAGACATAGATGCCATTCAAAAGGGTTGCACCGACATACTGGCGTCCATACCTGTCCAAATACTCGTTCGACATCTTTTTCGATTTGAATTCGACTAAGAATTAACATAGAAAAAAACGAATTTTACAGTCAATTGATCAATTAACTCCTGAGTAGAAAGACTTTAATGGTAAGCCATGAAAAACAAGCTGTTTCGACGGGTTCTGACCACAGAGAGAGAGACATTAAGAGAGCGGGTTTCATTGCAAAGAGGTGATTAGTGTCATACGAGAACTTGTTGCAAGCAGGACATAGGTTTGGTAGGTCACTGTTTATTCTGGATAAGTAGGAGTTTAACTTGCTACAGTACCCAGATGGTAGTTGCGTTGTCACCCTTGATTCACACGGCAACTCCGAGCTCTTGTTCTGCGATGGGTGGTGTTTGGACTTCAAGTACTCCATTCACTGGAAGGTATTCACTGAGGACGTTAATAGCTCCACTGTGAATAGCGCTCATTTCCTGACGGATATTAGTCGCGTCCGCAATGTGGTCGGTTTATTGTTCGATTGCGTCGACGTGTTCTCCTGGTTTTCTGGGAGGCGTTATCGCTTCAAACAGGTTAATTATAATAATTGTTTCTGCGAAAACAGGCTAATGTTAAGAAAGAATTTAAGAAGACCCTCTGCACTGGCAGTATTCGCAAAATTTAAAAAATTGGCAGGCTATTATGGCCAATTCGAACACAAGAAGCCGCGAGAGTTGTAGCAGAAGGTTTTATTTTTCCCGATGAGAGCACGTTTTGCGTCTTTGGCATCAAAGATCTTAAGATTGTATGGCGGAAAACGGGTACGCCACTTAATAAGGAAGACTTGAGGCATACTGTGAAGTATTGTGGTAATAAAGCACTGCAATGATATGGGCCGAATGGAATAAGATACACTCGGCACTATGTTAGTGCTTTGAAAATAAATTAAATAAATTTAAAGCAAAGAGCGGAAGAATTGGGTCTAGGAAGTGACTGCCATTTTCAACCAGATAAGGACCTAAATAATGCAGGAATCATAGTTAAGCTTTGGTTTCTCTACCAAACCACCACCACAAACCTCAGATTTGAATTTAATGAGGAAAATCCCTTGCATGCCAAAATCCCTAGTTTCGACTTATGTACCGTATAGCGTTTTCATGAAACTAGCTGTTTAGCATTTTTTAATGAATATAAAATAAATTGGATTTTATAAAAAAAGTATATAAAAAATTTTTTTCAACGCAAACTTTCTTTCCGAATAAACAATAGGCAAGGTCCATGGCGGTAGAAGATTAAGTGGAACTCCCACGTTGAAAGAACTGAGTTTCCGATGCTTGTTTGTTCATATAAAACGAAAGTACACAATTTGAGATGAGAAAAAATATAGACGGAAAACACATTTATATAGATAACCACAAATATATTCCTTTCGTCTGTTATTAAATGAATAGCCATAAAGAAATAATAGAAGAAAAAAAATTAGATTAAGACATTGTGTCATTCTCCCTACAGAACTTTTAAGTTTATCTCATACAATTTTAAAGACAACCATTAAAATCAATAATAATTCTTTTTTATCTCTTAAGCGCTCATTTACAGTGAAAAATGTATAAAAATACCATAAAGCAAATTCACTTTAAGAATTTTCCATGCTTTGATTAAATTCTGAATTTTAAATGGCGCACTTATCCTCAGCCAACAAAGATTAATGCTTCAAGGTCAAGCAAAGAACACTTATTTTCACCATCTCGCAGCGATATGCGATATTTCCAAAGCGATTAAAAATGTATTAAAAAGGAAAATGAAAATATAGCATAAAGAGGAAGTGAGAAGAGCAAAAGCTTATTTACGAGTATTTTCAAATACTTCAACTGCACATGTGCCGTTGAAATGCGGCTACTTCGGCGGTAGAAAATGTGATTGAGGGGTAGGACTTTCAAAATTAGTAATACTTATGAAGCAATAGAAAGAATTAGAAATAATTGTGAACAAATTTAACCTAAAACTCGTGCACTTTTTTTAAAATCTAAAAATGTGATTATTCTTAGCTTTTTCTTTTTCTTAAGTACATACTCTTACTTTGTGGTCCTACCCCTAATATTAAAATCTGCTGATCTTTATGTATAAGTGGGAGCTGGTATGAGCGCGGCGATTTTATTTCTCTTCTTCAAGTGGATAAATATGAAATAAATAATATAAGTGAGTAAACGTACTGACTGTATTTTCCTTTTGTTGCACAATGAAGAGGAAGAGTCAAATAAAGATATGTTTTCGGTGTTAGTAGAAGTCAATGCCAAAGGCGGCCAACTATGTTGCACAAAATAAACGAAATAAGTTGAAAGTAATCCATTGAAAAATAGTGGAAACTGCAGCAAGAAGAATAAACAATCATAAATTGATTACATATGTATATCAGAGAGTATATCTGCAGGGTTTATCGATTTTTTATCTATTCTTAAAGAGCTCTTGGAACAAAAACAAGATGCAAAACGGATTTTAACAAGGTGAATAGGATGGCTAATAATTATAAATGTATAGATATAGTCAAATGCTCAGCTAAATTTGGCAGTAGTTATCGGTTATCTCAGCACTCAGCATGGGACTACAACTTGCCTGTATTCCAAATATCAGGTGCTTTAGGAGTAATTACTTACAAAGAAGGCGGACCCTAATGGGATCCAAGATTTCTGTAATTCGTTTCACTATCAATAACTTTGACCCCGCACGACTCAGAACTGATTTCTCAATGTCTGGTTAGTAGCCATCTCTCAGTTGCCTGAAGAAGGGCTCTTGGTATAGTTGCCCAAAACTTCCTGATGGCAACAGAAACATTATCTCTGGTTGACAAGGACTTGGTCACACCAAACGAACGTTGCAAGTTTATTTTACCCATTCCAAGTACTTATGGTGAATTATAGCCATGGAATCATCGATTTGAAGACCTTAATATGAGAATCTAGTAGCAGCCATTAGCGACTTTCTACAGCAATTACAATCGGTAGAAGGCGGAACGTTAACTTTGGTTTTGGGGCTGATCTACGCAACGAACACCAGAGGAATTATATTGGACAGTTGAATTACCATTTGTTTTCGTATTCAAATAGTCATAAGTATGCATCAAAAGACCTCTTGTATGTATACAGGATGCGCTTTGAGCTTGTTACAAATCCACTGAGGCGACTAAGTTCGATACTAAACAATTCACTGGAACTGGTCTAATGGTCTAACATTTCAACCTCAATCTATCGGAAAAGGTATATTAAATCATAAGGTTCCGAAATATTCCAACAATATCTTCGTTTAGAGAACGTTAACACATGTTTTTTAGCAGTGAAGTCATTGAAAGAATGTCGAATTTATATGGAAAACTATAGGTTACCTAGTAACCTGTTTGTTATCACCCTTATGCAACACATCTATGCAAGAGTTATACAGACCAACAAAGAGTTTTCGCCACCATCATCTTTCAATTTCCCCGAAGCTTTGACCCATTCATAAAGGAGCTGTCCCTCTCCTCCAGCGACTTCTTTCCACTCTCAACTCCTTTGCAGGTATGTGGACAGAGAAAGTGCCGCCAGAGTTTGATTTGGCGACTAATGATCTAAAAGATCCGGTTTGAAATTAAAGCGTACAATGATTGTTGAATGTTCAGAGAGTTGTTTATTAGGGAACACAGATTCCCTAAGTCTGATAGCAGCTCTCGCGGACATACATACACCTTCCAGCTACATATATATGTATATTTGGGCAACTTGCAGATTGTAGTATGGAATAAGTGTCGTGATTGGTTTGAGCCTTAGCTTTAGCATTTACCCGCATGCCACCTACACACGCCATATGGAAGAAGACTAGGTTCAACATCTCAATACTTCATCTTGAGGATCAGCCATTGAACCTAATCTAACATAACTTAACAGATTGCAAAGCGAATGGAAATATTATTTATTTCGAGATCATGGGCTGATCAGAAAGCCACTGTGATACAGTTTGTGAAACCGTCAATATTTCCCTTCATCGAACGATTTGTGTTAAAGAATATTGGCCTTACCAGCACTACTTTCTGTTGTTGTTGTTACATACGTCACGGAACCCTAAAGAAAGTTCACGTGGAACCACTATTAAGGTAAAGGTGAAACTGGGTTGGTACTTTTTATCACAGACTGAGCGCAAATTTTTCTCCTGGATCGGGTTTGGACTCAACACTCAAAACAAATAACTAGTAAGCAAAGCAGATCGCCGCAAGTTTTGTATACAGACAGAATTCCAGCAAAAATTACCTTCAGCTGCAAAAGAGGGAAGTGCTAAACCTACGTACCTACACACCCACACACATATGCATATAAATTTATAGCCCTAAGTAGAAAACCAACTACAAATTATTTCATTCGATGCTAACGAAAATTGCAATTTCCTATTGTTGTATGCCATGTAATTTGTTGTTGCAGCAAATTCACTCGACACTTATTATGGCCAGTGGTGCTAGATCGCACCACATTGTGTGTGAGTGTGTGTGCGTGAAGCGTGTGGTTGCCGCTTGCAGCTTATTTTACGGCTCCTTTAACCGTAACACGTCCGCGCAACTCAGCTACACCGTTAGTTGCATCGTAAGCAATGCTTTTCCGCTTCTCTCTTTGCAACGCGCCGCGGCTCAAACAAAAATAAAAAATTCGAAGCAAAGGCAGCAAAGTACTCAATTAGATTGGAGAGCGAGAGCAATGGTGAAAGGCTAAAGTGCTTTAGCAGTACATGGCAGATAAATATATACATGTACATACGCGTGTATAACAAATGCAGCATCCGTGGCTTGCAATCGATGCTTAGCTGTGTTTTCTTTTTTTACTTTTTTTTAATTTTTTCTAGATTTCTTTCACGGCTTTGTATTACCACACAGTTATTATCGTCATTATTGTTGTTGCCTTGTTGCTTGCCTGCCTTGATTTGCTTGCGTAAGCGGCTGCGCTCGACAGCTGCATATTGCTCATAACGGTTCAAGGTGGATTCAAAGCAATTGTGGCGAGGAGACCACTATACAAGATAAACTTATTATTTGCGCTGTTTTATTACGTCTACTGTATACGTACTTACGTTGCCACACGACCACCCGCGCAGTCACGGTCAGTGTCGAAGTTGGAAATTTTGCTTTTATTTATTTCTATCTTGTCATTTGCAATAGATTGCTCCGTTTGACTCCACTTGACTTTGCTTTCGAAATGTCTGTGCTTATTAGCCGTTTAAGCGCTTCAACTGCAGGCGATGAAGAATTAGTGCAATTGCAGTAGCAACAACAATAAAATGATATGAAAAACCATATAGTGCAAAATATTCATTTGAAATTTGTCTAACCTGCGGTCAAAAGGTGGTATTAAAGGGAGCCAGAATTACAACAGCAACAAATTGCAGTTAAAAACCGGAAATTTACTAAAATAGCTTAAGTCGAGTAAAGTTAAGAAACATTGTTTACTGTTTTAGTGCAAATTGGTGTGAACGTCTTCAGAACACATAAACGTATTTGCAAGCTGTCAATGCTTTGTCGAAATCAAAAAAAAAAATACTCACAAGGGTTAGGCAAAATAACATTAAATGTTCCCATTGGCTCTGTGTCAAAAATGGGTGAATTCGGGTCAATACTTAACCCCATTAAACTAATACACATAAAGATTTTCGAACTTCCATTTGACTTAATACTTAATATATCGCTCAATCTGTAAGATATCTCAATGAAACTCTGGGAAAATCTCCTTCCAATAACAGTATATTAATAAAAACGGGTGAAAACTTTCCCAAGCTTCAATATAACTAATATAAGAATTTTTAAACATCCTGTTGACTTCAAATCTTAAATTTTGGCCATTATGTTAGGCATCATAATTAAACTCAGAGAACACTCTTTTTTTGGTAATAGTACATATCTCAAAAGCCGATAAAACTGGCTTGCCCATTATAAGAATATCAAACTTCCGTTTGATTTTATGCCGCGTATATTGGTCACCCTTTATGATGTCTTGACAAAATGTACTCAATGTCTAGTATTGCTTAGGCTAGCGTTTAAAGCGAGAAATAACTCCTCGAATTACCTCAGCCCCCATATAATAACTACAATAGTCGTTATTATAGCAAACTTTATGGCAAATATGTCGCTCAATGTATTGTCTGCTTCACATTCACACTCTCATTTACCAAATATTATATACAAGGTGGGTTCCAAAGTAAACAGAACTTTTTGAATCTAGCGCCCACTGGTGGCGCCATCTATATGTCGAGTGGTGCGTTTGAATCTGCTATCTTGATCGATTGTCCAGTGAGAATTTCATGACATTTCATAGATTGGAAGTGAAGTTATTGGGTTTTAAGTGTCAGTATGTATGTTATCGGTGCGAAAATAAGCTTCGAACAAAGAGCCAACATTAAATGTTGTTTTAAAATGGTAAAACTTTTACCGAAACGTTTCAATTGATGAAACAAATTTATGGCGATGATTGCCTTGCTATGGGATAGGGATAGTGCACGAGTTGTTTCAACGTTTTCAAAGTGGTCGTGAGGACATAAATGACGATCAACATGTGGGCCAATCAAAATCCGTGATCACCGGAAATTCCATCGAAACTGTGCGTGAATTCATCAAAAATCAACCGAAATCATCATTGAAATTCATGGAAATCGATTTTTCGCATTTTGACCGAACATTTTGGCTTACGAAAGGTGTGGGCACGGTTTGTTCCGCACAAATTGACTGACGACCAAAAATTGCTCAGATTCCAACATTCGAAGAACATCATTATTTGACCAAAAATGACATTTTAACCATTAACCACTCCCCGTATTCACCTGATATAGCACCGTGCGACTTCTTCCTCTTCGGACAAAATGCATTGGCCATGAAGGGAAAGCGTTATGCAGACGTAGAGGCCATTCAAAAGGCTTGCACCGGCATACTGGCGGCCAACGAACAAAAATCTGTATGGAAGCAGGAGTTTATTTTGAATAAAATAAATTGATTTTGCCGAAAAAACCATTTGTTCTAATTTTTTTTAAGTCCTGTTTACTTTGGAACACACCTTGTAGTGTGCTCAATACTGTACAAAATGTCCGAATAAAATTGCTAAATCCATATTTAGGAAATAAATTCGAAAAAAACTTATTTTTTTTTCTTGAAACCCTAACCCCTTCCTAAGTTATATAAATAAGTTGATTTTAATATAAATATTTCGGAGCAAAGACTATAAAGTATTTTCCCGCCTTTGAGCCGCGCAAATTGCTCGGTTATACCCGAACTTATCCTTTCCTTACTTGTTGTGTATTAATTAAAAAAATTAAGTAAATAACAGCACATCGTTTTCCTTCCCCAGTAGAGAAGATTGGGCCAATTGTTCTGTGTTCGACAGTTCCAACGGCGAAATGTACATAATCACTGACTGATCAAAAGGTAAAACAAGAACAAAAGCAGACTTCTTCTGTAGTAATCCGTACACAGAAGGCAGCTTCAAGCTAAATAACTACAAATCAGTCTTTCATGCCGAAATTGTGGGCATAACAGAATGTGCCATGTTGGCTTCTGCACTAAACAGCAAGTCCATAAACCTTTTAGTGTATAGCCGAATGGCAATTAAGATCATCCATAGCGCCAATACTACGTCTCATGCGTTAGGTTATGCAGGAAGGCAATTAATGGACTTTTAGTAGATAAATCGGTTAATATCATCTGGGTATCCGGTCATATAGGAATAGAAAGGAATGAAAAGGCGGACAAGCTGACCGGCTAGGGGGCAACTGAAGATGCCACCCCCTAAGCTGGCCCAATTCATTTAGCTCCTTCAAGGCTAGACCTTGAGAGAACCTAGAACACCTCATAGCTTGAAACACAAGCAACAAGCATACCACAGAGTTACTTCACAGAAAACAGAGCATTAAACGTATCTATGCGAATGCCTAGCCATCAGCCGGATGAAAAGGGAGATATTTCAAATACTCTAAATTAAAAGAAGAGAAGCTGGGGTAAAAAATAATCAAGCTTCTTTATAAGCCAAATTCACAGAGTTGCTAGATAAGACTTATATTGACTACCACCCGGGAACAGAATGGGCATAATGATGGTGCGCGCGCCAACGATCCGGCATTCACGCTCTCATTTCAACCAACCAACCAACCAAATAATAAATTTGAAAAAAAAATGCTTTCCAAAAATTGTAATTAATCCACATTATTTACTGAAGAAAAAACGTAAAATCTCAATTTTTAACTCCAGCACAAGTGTACGCCGCGAACAAGTGGAATTACCTTTAATTTATTTACACCACATCCGCTGCACACGCTGCAAATAACAACGCGAAGTTCTCCATCACTGCTGCTGCTGCTGCTGCTGTCGTTGTGGGGCGCCGTGGCGTATGCGCAACCTCAGGAGTAATTGCTGAATGTTTACGCTTTGTCAGCTAATAAAAGCTCATACACTTTGGCCAACTAACGTATTGTATTGTTCGTGGCACTTCAGCTGATGCATATCAACGACGTGTGCACTGACTGCGCAGCACGTTAGTCAACCAGTCACATCGTAAAAGTTCATCAATGTCACGTGTTGTGCAGGTGAGGGTTTTATATTTATTATTTTGCTACGTTTGAGCGCATATCTTATGGGGTACATAAAAAGCAGCGTCAACAAAAAAAACTACCTTTTGAACGCATTCATAAAAACAGGATGAATTTTAGAACAAATTATTTTTTATTATTTTATTTTGGCAATTTTATTTTTAGAATATACATTGTGAGTACCCGGTAATTGTAAATAAAACGCAAAATTTGTAATTATTCATCAAGATTTATTTTGTCGAATTTTGTTTTATCTCTTCGATCAACTGAAAGCGGATTCCACAGAGCGGCAATATCAGTTTGGTGAACAAGAAAAAATCCTACGGAACCAAAACTGGTGAATACGGTGGTTGATCGAAGGTATTCATTGCGTTTTTAGCTTTAATTCGGTCACAATCGTAATCCAGGAATAGTTCTTCCGAAATTCCGGCTGTTTTCGACGCATGTTCTCACGCAAACGCCTGAATACGGCCTAAAAGTAGCGTAATAAATTAATGATGAACCAAAACACGAATACCGAATAAAATTAGCATCACTTAATTTTCTAGCGGCTTTGGCGTGTTTTTTAATTGTCAAACTCATAAGCCCATGTCTCATCGACAGTTATTAGGATTTCCATGAATTTGCGGTCGGAATTCGCACAATCAAACATGTCATGGGAGGTGTCGTGCTCTCTTCACTTTTTTAAAATGTTCATAAATTGACGAAGTGAAGGTCGTCCAAAACGAGGTATGTCTTCAACGATATCTCGACCGTCTGTCAAATTAGCCTGCCACATTATAACCTAATAACCCCAAAAATGGTAAAGCTGAACCTGATTTGTCTAAACTAGAAAAAACTGTTAACTGTTTTTTATGACTGAAAAAGTACCGCCGCTGCTTTCCGAAATTTGCAAGCAACAGAAGAAGAAGACACTTAGCCATCAAAGGATATATCGTAAAGTTGCCACCTTTTCTGTGTCACAGTCTGACTGTCTGCAATTGTATTGATCTCAACTGAGGTATATTGACTTCTTAGAGATTCGAAATATAGCTGTTCCTAGCGTATTGTACTAAGTTGTATCGCTACTTAGCGAAAGGCAAGATGGATTCATTTCTCCGGTTAGGAACAGAGCGTCGAACTATTGCAGTAAACAGTCATACAAATTTGATACTCAAGCTGTGACCTCAGCGATAAAGCGCAAAAAGCGCTGTTGGATCGGATGTGGTGACTTGCTAATCGACAGAAACAGCGTCAGGAGGCCGACAAATTGCTTTTATACCAGCAAAAACTATTGTAAAATCAAGAGCAACATTAACTTCGACTACACTCTTCACGAATGTATCTCTGGTAGAAAGTATATGTACGATCGATAAGTTTGTATGATATGTGTTCTGAAGTTTACTTCTTCTTCTTCTTAATTGGCGTAGACACCGCTTACGCGATTATAGCCGAGTTAACAACAGCGCAGCAATCGTGTCTTCTTTTCGCTACGTGGCGCCAATTGGATATTCCAAGCGAATTCAAAAGGGGGTCTCTCATCCGAGGCTGATTGTTAATTTTCATTGGTAAGATTTTTGACGTGGCGGGTCCCAAACCCAGCGCACAACCCTGCGGAGGGGATGTTTCGTCTTCTCACATTAGCTCGCTTTCGAACGTTCTTAGGCTACCCAGAGGATACTTGGTCAAAGACCGGAAGTAGTGAGCTGCTTGAGCTATGTGTAAAAGAATCGTTTCTGGCCACTCCCAAGTGAATAGCGATCAGAGAACTTTCCTCACTTGCGTGAACTTCTACACAAGACTCCATCCTTTGAAGTTTACTTCTTAGTCTTACAAAATTCGTTTTATCACGAATACACTTTGTTCGGGGTATAAAATATGAAATCCCTCCGAAGCATGATTTAATTGAATAAAATAACGGCTAAGAAAAAACGAAGTTCTGAAGACGACTCTTATATTTTCTGTTCGTTTTTTTTTTTTATTGTTGTACTAGAACTTTTCCCAAACAATTAAAATATTGCTCCCATAGTTTTATTTAATGAGAAATGATAACCTCTCGAGCAAATAATGTGTAATTTACAGTTTTTCGTGTTGCCAGTCCTACCGTTTACAAGGTAGAAAATTAGCAAAAGTAAAATGACAAAAGATTTCAGAGGTATTGTTGTTGTTATAGCTGATGACTGTACTTAGTCGGGTAGAAATTGTGCTGATTACGTCGATCCGACTATCATGGAACCTTTAAACGGTAAACGATGTGATTCATTGATCTTTGCTTTTGCAAAAGCAGCGGAGCTGGCCTCTAATGCATCTGTAGCCAATTCCAGAATCAACATCAAGGCGGTAACCTCGTATCGCATGTCGACCAAAAGTGTCTTGAAAAGCATGGAAAGTGTTGCTAGAAGTAAACCACTTCACTTCCACTGGGTGCCAGGACACAAAGGTATCAACGTTGACAAACCCATGCATGGTCTATACGACGATGTCGACAGCAGCATGGTGAAGGAAATCCGATGGAACGAGCTACAATGGTACCAACTGCAAAAGTCATGTGCAAAACGGTAGATTGGAAGTACACAAAAATCATGTTAACACTCGCTTGAAGAGACTTTAGGAACATTATGGTAATACTAACTGGTCACTGTCTGGTGGCGTCACACACCCGCACGAGGGGGCTGACAGTCCAAGAAAACTGCAGGAAATGCATAGAGCAGGGCACCAGGGAAATAATGGAGCATCTCTTGTGCACTTGTCCCGCATTGGCAAGACTACGCTGTATGCATCTGGGGTCACACAGTATGAAGCACTGAGGAGATATCGAAAGTAAGACGTAAATTCGCGTCAAGCGCAGGCATCCTAAACGCTCTCAACTATCTCAACGGACCAAAACTGATCTATGCGTAGCTTACTGGTCTACCAGATTAACTTAACCTAACTTGTCTGACGACGTATCTAAAACTTTACGAGTACCTTTATGAAAACACCGCGATTAAAAGCTCCCCCAAAGCCTTATATTCGTATAGAAAATGTTATATAGTTTCATCCTCTTCTAGAATAATTATTGTATGGTATTCCCAGTCTGCTGTCATGTCTGCAAATTAGACAGCGACTCCACTGAGACTAACTATACATATCTACAATATGTTTTTCAGTTAGATAACTGCAAGTTGCAGTTGTAAGGTGCTGGCTGCTCTGTCTAGTTTATCTGATTCACTGTTGCCAGGGACTATATCCAGAAACACATTTCATGTTTATTATAAATTAGGATGTTAGTTATACCAAGAGATCATGGCATTATTTCATTTTACTATCTATGTTGAAACTCTAAGATACTTGAGTGGTATCAAAGCGGCTTGGCTATCTGTATGAATGGAAAGATTTCCAGCTGTGAGCGCATCCTTCGTCAGAACAAGATAGATTTTTTGATTACTTAGCTTTCCGTTTTGAAGACACAGCATTGGGCTGGTGGTAGGAAGACAATTCTGGTATTTAAATTTGCTGAAAGGATATCATCTCCCACTCGATTATCTAGTATGGACCCATCCATATACATACCTATGCCTGTGTCCTTATTTACCTCACTGCGTCCCAACTCTTCTCTAGAAGGAAGTGGAAGGATTTCCTAAAGGTTTGACAAAATCACACATATATATGTAAATTCAACGGATATCGACATTTTTTCGAAATCAAACCCATCAGTTTTATATGATTTTGCAACAAAATAATCTAAACTGAAAATCAAATAAAATAAAACACGAATAACACAAACTTTGCCAATAACTAACGTTTGCGACCGAACGAGGTCATCTACCTGGGATTAATCTACTTGAATTGCCAAACTGTTAGCAGCTGGCAACTGTCGAAAATAACGGTAGCAACGGAAGGATAAATACGAAAAATCGAATACGGCAAAGGTAATTGAACGCTTTTCGTTGATTTGATTGAATTTGAAATGAAGCTAATTTACAAAGCAAACGAAAAATGGCCAACACGAAGGCGCATGTAAATAGATACAAATACACGAACACTCATGCACACCCAAATATTTGCCTAGGCAACGAAGAAATGCTTACACAAATGAAGAATGCTAATAAAAGACACACGCACACATACACGTATACATATATGAAATGAATGTGGCAATATGTGAGTTCGCACTTAATTGAATTTTTCAACATTTGCGGTACTTTTTCGATATTTCATTTCACCTTTTCGCTGGTATTCTTATGCTAGGTATTGTGTGCATTTTTCCACTTACCGCACTGAGAACGCACTGCGTCGCGTTAGTTCGACCTCCTCCTTGACATGGCGAAATGAGCGCTTCTGCTGATTCTTCTCACGATCGAAATCAATCGACATAACACGTTCCAACGGCTGATGGCAAATGATGTCGCGATCCGACACGGATTTCATATTCCGTATTACATACGTGCCGCCGAAACGTGAATGTCGCATCGTCGGCGGTTTGCTCTGCAGCCGTTGACGCTCGCGGCGACGCGCCGCCAACAATTCCTGTTCGTCGCGTTGCTTCTCGGCGATGCTGCGTTGCAACGATGCATCCGCTAGGGATTCGGCTGTCTGTTAAATGGGAAATTAGCGTCAGTTATATTTGCAATATTTAATGCCCGTCGTTAGGTCGCGCAAGGGGTGAAAGAAGGGGGCGATAGAAGGGGAGCAGCGATGGTGCGTTCTGAGGTTAGCTGCGTGTTGTGGTAGGTAAAGTACGGCATAACGTAACGCTGAGGTGAATGCGTGCTTGCAGGTATGTATGTGCCAGATTATCTATGGCTGCGGCAAGGAATGTTCATTGCGTTCGCCATTCCACGTGGCTGGCAACGCATAAGCTGCTGCTGGCGGGTTGTTGTTAATGTTGACAGCGTGGAAAAATTCATGCTGCTCGGCTGCATTTAATTGAATAGTTGAAGAAAGGGTTTAGTAGCGATCACAACACGTTGAGCAGAAAGGTTTGGCATGCTGATATTAAATAGGTTTTACAGACTTTAGGACAGTTCTTAATGGTTGTCGACAGGATTGACCTAATTTAAAACTTGCCCCAAAACTGTCTTACTATAACTGTCGATAGTAATCTTCAGAATATATAATAAAGAGTCTAGGAATTTAGTTGAAGTTTTGGAGTTTAAGTTTACTTCAGCAGAGATTGCATTTTTGAAACTAAGGTCCAAAGAATTGTACTCATTCCAAGGGGTATCTTGTCTATATATCGCTATAGGATTACTATATCCTAGATACATATATTAGAATCTTACAGGCTTTGTCCGGAAAGTAAAAGGACTGAACCGATTTAAAAAAAATTTATTGAACCAATCGTTTCAATTCTTTAAAAACTTTCAAAATAGGCTCCTTTTACGTCGATACATCGCTACCAGCGCGATTTCCTAACATTGAACGCGTCACGGAAGGCATTCTCCGGAATAGCCATAAGAGCCGAGGTGCATGCTGCTTGCATCCCCATTAATCGGCCTTTCCCCAAAAGAGTGTCCGGGGGGCCACAGCTGTAGGGCGGCTGCGAAAACGTTGGGATGCCGGCCTTGGGTGGATAGCTGTTCACAAGAAAGGCGGTGTGAGACGGGGCGTTGTCGTGGTGCAACTACCAATCAGCTGCGATGTCTTGTCGGACCCAACTAACCCTTCGTTGGAGTCTATTGAGGACTTGTCCAGGAGAAACAAATTCATGGTGGACGTTTTCAATTTGGATTTGTTCATTCTTCCGGTATTCATCAGCGACCTCTTCCCGGCCCTCCAAAATGGCCTGATGTCACCGAAACACACCACCCTTGCTAAAGTAACATCTGGGTAAGCCTGCTTGATCATATTAAACGTCTCTGTCGCAAATTTACCGAGTTTCACACAGAATTAATCGGGAATTCCATCTACCGAATCCAGTCGGTGCACGCACACTCCGAAGTACAGTCGCGGCGGAATAAATCCAGTCCTATTACTTTCCGGAAAAACCCCGTATTTATTTCTTTACTGAACTAGAGACTACTATTCAGGCAGACACCGTGTAGACAGGTCCTTATCCACCTGGTCTTTCTAACGGAGTGGAGGGCTTCCTCTTCTTCTGCTTCCCTCGGCAAGCCTGCGTCGAATACTTTCGGAGCTGGAGTATTTTCATCATTGGGATGACAAGATCTAGCCTGCGTAGCCGCTGGGTCTTAATTCGCTGAACTATGTCAATGTCGTTCCATCTAATGCGATACTCGCCCTAAAAAATGCGCAAAAGACCATAAATCTTCCACAGTACTTTTATCTCGAAAACTCGTAACGTCGACTCATCAGATGTTGTAATCGTCCATGCCTCTGCACCATATGGCAGGACGGAGTTGATGAGTGACTTGTAGAGTTTGGTCTTTGTTCTTCGAGAGAGGACTGCCTACTCAGTCCGAAGTAGCACCTGTTGGCAAGAGTTATTCTGCATTAGATTTCGATGCAGACGTTGTTGTTAGTGTTATTGCTGGTTCCAAGATAGATGCGGATTTACAGACCAACATTTTTTTACAACTTATTACCATAGTCCTGTGGATGAGCCTCCATAGAATGCTTGCAAAAATAGCTATGGAACAATTATTTTTACTTCATTCGGGTCAGTCTAAAGTAGATATACAAATATTGGAAAATAACCTCACTTTTTGACAACTGCACTACAGCAGTGGATCAAATTGCGAGCTACTTTTAGAAATTGACATAGTTATATGACTTCAGTTTCACTTTCGGGTTTCTTAAATATGAACTGGTTCCCTAAATATGAACTGGTTCCTTAAATACGAACTGCTTTAAGGGGCAGGATTATCGTTGAAACTATTTGGCGAGAATCCGATATTTTATTGGACAATATTTATATTTCAGTTTGGTGTACAAGGATCGGAAAACTATTGGACCTGGACTCCGAAGAAAAACACTTCGCCAAATTTGAAGTTAACAAACTCTTCATCAGGTATGTTTCAGATTTTACAGCACATTAAAATTAAACACATGACAGCCAAACATTTTTCGCGATTAGATCTTTAAATTTTGGACTGCCACCAAGCAGCCAATGATATCCATAAGTACAACTGCACCTCATTTTCATTATCAACTTGAAGTTCTTCTTAAAATATGCTTTAGCTCCGCTAAATTCTCACCAACCACCGTCTAACGTCTTTTAACTCATTTAGAGCTTGCCTGCCTGTTTCCAGCATTCACAAACGCCGCCAACTCCACCACCGCTGCCTGCATTCTTCGCCGGCAACTTCACCTTAGTCGCTTAAGTATGAACAGATACTCACTTGTTCGCGATAGAGCAGACACAAAATCTCTAAACCGTGCAAATGAAACTGATGCTCATCCGGTGATGACACCACAAACAACACCAAATCCATGAGGCCCGACTGATGCAGCGCCCAGATAACTTGGTCATGCAGACTGGCATCGTTATCGGCACGACACTCCGCCTCCGGATTGGCCGGCACTTGAAGCACGTTCCGTATCAGCACAAGGACGCGTTCAATCATTAAGCTCTGCTCCTCGCTGCGTATCGCCCAGTCCTGCAAGTGAAAAGTGCTGGCATTAAAACAACAGTAAACAACAATAATAAAAACAGCAAGCGGGTAATGCTAGCAAATAAAATGCGAAATAAAACAGAAGTGTGGCATTAAAATTTCGCAAGTAATAAATTTTTTGACGAGCAACGCGAAGCGCGCCGAACATAGGCCTCCCTTCCTCCGTTGGCATGTAAATCTCCCGAATTAAGTAGCTACACGCCTAGAGACATAAAATCAAATAATAGACATTAGACATAGAAATTTATATTAACTGCTTTTTTAGCAGAAACAAACGACGGCAATCGTGTGGGCGTCCGATTGCAAGCGTTGCGTGCCGTTAAGCGGTTGCCGAGCAGAACGAATGGCCCATCATTAGTTAGGCAATCGTTATAAATCTAAAGTTGAAATCAATTTACTTCCGCTGGGGCAAGCGGGAGCGGCAAAGCGGATTAGCGCCGAAATGACAGCGGGGTGCGGCATATTACTAAAATAGCGACGAAAAACAGTTCGCTACAACATATGAAGCAGCAACCAAGTCCGTTTGCTCACCCCGCCCTCAAACATCTTAGCTTTGCAATAAAAAACGTTGGCTTTAAAATAAACTCAGACAAACAACAACAGCAAATAACAAGGCATTAAGTAACTGTATGTAGCAGTTAGCCTTTAAAATAAATAAAGTCGGCTGGAGTTGAGGCGAAGTCAATAAGACATTTTGCAGTCATGGCGATTAAGTTAGTTTAGAAAGTGAAATGCGTTACAAACGCGCTCAAGCCTACACTGAAACAGCCTTTGGTCACGCCTATGGCCCAGCTTTCACACTCTCACTAACTACAAAGGCACGCATTTGCCTTGTCCACATGTTGCGATTACTGTTAGCTGCACACAGTTGAATACATATATTGTATGAAATAAAAATGTAAGGTTAGGGTACGGTGGCATTGGTTCCTACTAACCATGTAGGAATTTGTTAAGGAAAGTGTGTAACTCACATGCATCACATTTTGAGTTAATAAAAAAATTAAGCTTTAACTTCAGATGAACTTCTCTTCATTCGACGACAATTTCTTCCCAGCGAGGGTTCCTTTGATATCTGAGTACCGGAAATAGTCGGTAGGAACAGATCTGGATAATATAGTGGATGCGGAAGCAATTCGAAACCCAATTCATACATTTTGGCCATCGTTTTCACTGACTGGTGACACGGTGCACTGTCTTGTTGAAACAGTAATTTCTTTTTCTTCAAATGCGGCCGTTTTTCGGCGATTTCGTCCTTCAAACGGTTCAATAACGCTATTTAATAGTCACTGTTGATGGTCCTTCCCTTTTTAAAGTTGTTAATAAAAATTATGTCATGTATCCCAAACTACAAACGACACAACCTTGTCAGCCGACTGTTGCGTTTTTCCACGCCTTTGAGCGGGTTCATCGTGTGCAGTCCATTCGGATGACTGATAATTGGACTTCGGATTAAAATGATGGAGCCATGTTTAATGCATTGTCACATATTGATGCAAAAACTCGGCTTTATTACGTTTGAACAACTCCAAACACTCCAACTCGTCTGGTCAAAAGTGAGCTCGCGCGACATGCACTTTGCACCGAACTTTATAATATCCAAATATTCGGGAATTATATAATATAAACGTTCAGTTGATATGTTTACAGTGTGCGCTATCTCCAGCCGTTAGTTCTGCTTTCTCTAGACTGGACAAGGAAGCAAAGCAAATGGGTCTGGCAGTGAACGAGGGCAAGACGAAATATCTCATGTCATCAAACAAACAGTCGTCGTAATCGCGACTTGGCTCTCCCTTCACTGTTGAGAGTCATAACTTCGAGTCGTAGATAATTTCTTCTATCTAGGAACCAGCATTAATATCAGCCACAAGGTCAGCTTCGAAATCCAACGCAGAATAACTCTTACCAACAGGATTTGAGAAGCAAAGTACTCTCTCGACGAACAAAAACCAAAAGCTATAAGTCACTCATAATTCCCGTCCTGCTATATGGTGCAGAGGCCTGGCTGATGACAACAACTGATGAGTCGACGTTGCCAGTTTTCGGGAGAAAAGTTCTGTGAAAGATTTATGGTTCTTTGCGCGTTGGCCACGGCGAATATCGCATTCGAAGGAACGATGAGCTGTGTGAGATATATGACGACATTGACATAGTTCAGCGAATTATAAGACAGCGGCTACGCTGGCTAGAACATGTTGTCCGAATGGACGAAAACGCTCCAGCTCTGAAAGTATTAGACGTAGTACCCGCCGGGGGAAGCAGAGGAAGAGGAAGACCTCCACTCCATTGGAAGGACAAAGTGGACAAGGACCTGACTTCGCTTGGAATATCTAATTGGCGCCACGTAGCGAAAAGAAGAAACGACTGGCGCGCTGTTGTTAACTCGGCTATAATCGCGTAAGCGGTGTCTACGCCAGTAAAAAAGAAGAGGAAGTGTGCTATCTCAAACAACTGCACTTTGAGGTTATCCAAAATTATTTTCTGGACTTTTTTGATATTCTCATCAGTATCAACTATTTTGGGGGTCCACAGCGTTCACCTTTTTCAATGCTCATTTTAACACGTCTAATCTAAGCATACGAAACCAGGATGGCTGATTTATCTGTGGCAGTGTCCGGAAACTCATCATCGAGCCAAGTTTTTGCTTCAACTGTATTTTTTCCCTACGAAAAGTAATATTTCGAAATGCCGTTTTATCCATTTTTCACACAAACAAAATTTGCTTTACTCAAAATGACCATTGATCATACATATATAACCTCAAAATGGCTGAAAAATAGTTATAAAGCGGTAAAAGTAGTAATTTATGTATATGATTGATCGAGCAATGTTTGTCAACATATTCCTATTGGGACACTTTAAAGTGACCGAAATAACGACTTTGTAACGGATATGCCAATGCGATAAGAGAGCACATAAATGGCCGAAAGAAAAACGAAACTGCACAGCAACATAAACGAACAAAACAAAGCAAGGAAATAAGAAAATGAATGAGCTTGGAGACAGTGCGGAACTGAAGGCGCAGCATGAAGAGTTGAGTGAGGAGAGATAAGCGTATGCAGAGTGGAAAAGTTGAAAATCCCTTTGTATTGCTCCCTGGAGTGATATGACTGTCATGGCAATCGGCAACAAATGAATTTATGGATTGGAGGTCAGTGCGTAAATTGGCAACGCTGGCCAAATGGAAATTAGTTAAAAGCGAATATTTATGGACATGAGGAAAATGTACGAGAGAGAAAAAACAATTTAAATAAGTTATTTAAAAACCGTAATAGATTTAGAGAGAACGCAGTGAAATAACGGTACAAAGAGAAAACACATTAAAGTGACCGTAAATTCACATGAATCTTGAGGAAATTCAATTAAAGTGTGCAAAGCGAAGTGAAATTTATGCCTTTTGAAATTTCAAGTTTGCGCTGCATTTATTTATGAACTCGCGCGTGTGTGTTTGTGTGTGTTTGAGCAAGGCAAGTGGTCACTTTAGGAAAGCGAGCGCCAAGGTTCTCTCATAATGATTGCTTTTGCAAATACTCGCGCCGCATGCCACGCGCAAACATAGAATTAATTTAGCGAATTTTTCTGCACTTTTCAGTATTTGTTTTTTTCAAAAGCGAGAATTATTAATATTTGCATGCCCCAGTAAGTAAGTGTTTAACATTTTCCTTTCGCGCAAATTGCCACTTGCCACACTGAAGGCGGGCGAAGATAGGCGAGTGCGCAAGAAGCCGCTGCGGTTGTGTGTGTGTGGCTTGGACAAAATAAACAGCTCCGGTCCAATATGGCCGCGGTGGTGCTAAGTGAAGCAGGAGGAATAGAAGCAGCTGGCTTTTAAAGCGCGCCGCAGCGCATGCCGCATGTGGCAAGTGGCGAGTGGCCACCGCAGAATGCATACCACTCACGGTAAGTAATTTCAAATGCGCGCGGGTGAAAGTGTGTGTGTACAATAAATGAAAACAGCAGCAGCGCCTCCAGCTTTTGAACGAAATAAAGCGTGGCGCACGAAAGCAAACACAAAACACAGCATTCATCAACTGTATAGAGAACACAAATCAACAAAAGGACACCGGAAACAAAAAATACCGCATGCCAACTGCCGGCGAGAGTTGGAGGCGTCTTTCTTTGGGGCAATATATACTGGCAAATTCTTTTATATTTCATTTTCGTTTGGTTTCGCTTTTATTTCGGCCGTTTTCATTTTGAAATCTTCACGTGCCACGGAAGTGGCTAACAAATATCTCTTGCGCTGGCCTTTGATGCCTTTAAGCGCTTGCCGCTATCGATCGACGCAGCTTGTAGAGGGTATTTCAATAGAGCCGTGCCGATTTGTTATACACATCTAAGCATAGACCGAAAACAGTCCGGAACCGCGTATGTCGGTTTGTGATAAGGGAGTGCTGGTCCAGCTGCAAGACCAAACGACGGGTTATGGTGTCAGCGTTCTATCACCCATGGCAACGAAGATAACTTTTCTTTGGAAATTAAAACAAGTGAAGCCATATTTATTTAGTTCAAGAGTTCACTGGAGTCCGCTAAAGGAGCAGCTTCCAATTATCAAATGGTCGGTTGTTCGGAGTTTACTCTTTTCTGCTGATCTTGGAGCTAACTACAAGGTCTGTCACAAAAGAAATAGAACTGTTAAAAAAAAACAACTAAAAATTAATATTTTTCAAAAGTTATATTTTTTTATTCAAAGTAGTTTCCTCGTGCTTCGATACAACGTTTAGCCAGGTGAATTAGCATATCAAATGAGTGTTTAAGGTAATTTTTCGGAATGCTCTTGAGAATATCGGTCTTCTCCTTTGAATAGCTGAAATGTTCTGAAACCAGTGTCCTTTCATGGGCAAGTGTAGTTTTCCAAATAGGTAAAAATCACAGGGTGCCAGATCAGGTGAGTAGGGTGAGTGATTAATGGTTAATATGGAGTTTTTTGTCAAAAAATCAGTGACAAGCGTCGACCGATGACACGGCGCATTATCGTGCAACAGCCGCCAGGACCCTGCCTCACGGTATTGTGGTCGAGCACGACGAATGCGTGACAAAAGACGCTTCATAACACCAAGGTAAAACATAGCATTAATTGTTTGGCCAGGTGGGACGAACTCTCGGTGTACAATAGCCTCGGAATCATAAAAATAAATCAGCATTGTTTTTATTTTTGACTTCTGAAGACGACCGACTTCTGATCGTCGCAGAGGTCCTCACGACCTTCTTGGAATCGCTTAAACCACTCATGCACATTACTACGGGATAGACCCTGATCAGTAAACGTTTTCCCAAGTTTAAAACAAAATTTAATATTTGCTCTTTGCATTTTACGACCGATGACCAAAAGCTGCTGCCACTTTTTGATCGATAACATCGATTGTAGTTATCCAATTGTCTTAAAATTTTTACGAAATGTCAACAAGAAATCAAACTTTTTATTTCATATACCCACCAATAGGTGGCGCCACCAGAAACAGTTATGTTTAAAAAGTTCTGTTTCTTTTGCGAATTAATTGGATAAATGTTTCTGGCAGTTTGTTGAAGACATAACTGCCATCCCATAGATATCGGTGGTGGCCCCATGGCAAGAAGACGTTATGTCTTTTGGAACGCTTAAAAATGAGCTTTTGTAAAGTATTAAAAAGAGATCTGGTAATCGAGGTATAGGAGAAAATTTATGTAGAAATGAAGTATTAGGAGCAGACAATGAATCTCAATCGAGGACTAAGGTGTTATTATTCTATTACCATGATTAGATGGAGGCTTGTTGGTGAGTAGTTGGCAGTTAACGTGTCTTAAAGCAACAACTTTTAGTATGAAAAGAAAAGCAAGCCATTGGAACATGAGTATTACCTGCCCAAACCAAGTTCGTAGAATCAATCTGAATGCATTGCGGATGGGCTGTTTAAACTAACTGGTGTTTATCAATGAGATTTCGGCTCCTCAACTAGATATTTATCATTCCAAAAAACATCTATATTATTCAACAAATATGAAATTCAACCGGCCTCAAGCGCTGACATAAAATGAAAATTATATACAACTGTAAGTTGTTTTCTCGTTTCATCCTAATTGACCAACCGAATTTCGAATAGAAGTGATATTATTTCTTTACACAAACAACACACTAATTGTTAAGGCTATTGTTTTTTTTAATGCGAAGTACAATCGATACAGTTAAGTTCTGAACATAACATCATTCAAATGACATCCACGATTTCTTTTGTAGAAATGAATTCGATGAACCGAATTTTCGAGTAATTTTCCCATTACGTCAAGTCTTAAAGAGAGTATGGTTTATTGCTAAGGACCAATAACTTCAAATAGCTGCACAAGAAGCAGTCTAATGATGTTAAATCACAGCTTCTAGGAGGCCATTGATTGCTACAATTTCTTAAAATAATCGAATCTCCAAACTTTTCTCGCAATAATTCGGTTGTTGCACGTTCTGTGTTGGAACCAGAGGTCGCCAAGATCAACTTCCTGCAATTGTCGCCATAAAAAGTTGGTTATCATCGACCCACACTGCTCGCCATTGACAGTAACGGTGTCACCAGCTTCATTTCGAAAGAAGTACGGAGCGATGATTCCACCAAACCAAAAAGCATACAAACCTAACAATTTATGTGAATGTAATGGTTGTTCATGAATAATTTGTGGATTTTCTTTAAACCAGGAAAGACAATTTCGTTTATTTACCGCAACACTCATATAAATGTAAGCATCATCGAAGAAAATAATTTTCTTAAAGCAAATCGTTATCGTTTTCGTGTTGTTCCAAGGCTGATTCCTGATTTTGCAGCATTTTCACGACGTATACGATGATTCAATGGCTTCAGTTCTTCAATCCTTTCTCAAAATCCGCCAAGTTGTGGTTTCAGACAGTAAAAATTCTTGAGAACATCTTCGAAGAATCGACAAATTGGGGTCCTCAGCAACTCTTGTCTGAACCATAAAATTGCAAAAGCACACGCAACTGGAGAACGATTATTTTGATAATAAAATTGAATAGTTTGTAAACGTTGTTCTTGCGTTTATATTTCCGGGATGAAATTGAAAACCTTACTGAATACAATGAAAAAGACAAGTAAGGAAGGGCTAAGTTCAGGTGTCACCGAACATTTTATACTCCCGCATGGTAAAGTGATGATCGAGATTTCATAATACGTCATTTACATATTTTTCAAATACCGTATTTTTGTAAAGTTTTATTCCGCTATCATCATTGGTTCCTAATGTTTATACTCGTATTATACAGAGAAGGCATCAGATGGAATTCAAAATAGCTTTATATTGGAAGAAGGCGTGGTTGTGTACCGATTTCACCCATATTTCGTACATGTCATCAGGGTGTTAAGAAAATATTATATACCGAATTTCATTGAAATCGGTCTAGTAGCTCCTGAGATATAGTTCTTGGTCCATAAGTGGGCGGCGCCACGCCCATTTTCAATTTTTAAAAAAAGGCTGGGTGCAGCTTCCTTCTGCCACTTCTTCCGTAAAATTTAGTGTTTCTGACGTTTTTTGTTAGTCGGTTAACGCCCTGATCACTTTGGTATATATAACCCTATATCTGACTCTTTTAGTTTTAGGACTTACAAACAACCGTTATGTGAACAAAACTATAATACTCTCGTTAGCAACATTGTTGCGAGAGTATAATAACAGATCACGACAATAACACTTACAAATCATATCGTTCTTAACGCAAAACCCAGTATATTAGCATGTTTGCTTGGTGGCAATATTTCTAAAATAAACACACCGCTTTGGCGAACGATAAACGCCAACGAGGCTTTGAATTTAGATTTCATTTTAAACGTAATTTTTTCGCTTTTATTTTCGGTTTTTTTAGCTCTTAAGAGTAAATAGTAAAAAGTGTACGTACTGACTTGGCCGGCGAATGCCGAGGGGCAACGCAAATAACGAGCTTGTGGGACTTATTGTGGATTTGGTCAAGGTCATCAAGCGTCAAGCATAGCGCCATTTAAAATGCACCATATTAGAGATTTGGTAAATGTAAAATATACTACAAAAGGTAGTAGGAAGAGATAAAGATAGTTATTCTGTACAACTTTTTACAAAATGCTGTCGGTTATTAAAGCCAACTACTGTTCTTAGTCACTAAACAAGTTTTGTGTCATACAATAATTATATTACGTTAAAACTCAAGGCCAAGCAATCTAAGCAAATATGACAAATCAGTAAAATCGAAAGAACTCATAAATATACAGAAGTACTTTTACCATATGGTTAGGAGATAATTTAAAAACGTTGTGCTATGAACTCGATGCTCTTCCCTTGGATATTTTATACATCAGCTAATCACTTGGAATTCTTGTGTTATAATACGTCGTAATTCATATTATGACTTTGCCAGTAATGTAATTGTTAAGAAAAATGGTAAAAGGTTGATTTTTTCTGAACATAGATGCCCAACTTCCATATGTGACATAAACAACCTTATTATCTTTATCTTGATTTTGATTGGTCAGTTTGCATAACAGCTACATATATGCTATAGTAGTCCAATCTGAACAATTTTCTCCAAGATCTTAGCATTTCCTTGGAATTGTTTTCCATTCAAGGACTTGACTTTGATCTAACCAGTTTTATAATGGTTTTTTAACAAATGAGCTCCTTTTTGGGGAGAAAAGGACATGCGCAAAGTTTCAGATCGATATCTCAAGAACTGAGATACTAGTTTAACTAAACCGATTCAACTCATAACGTTGAAAAATGTATATATCGTCACCTAAAACGCAAAATAGCAACACTTTTCATAAGTTTTTTCTTCTTCTTAATTGGCGTAGACACCGCTTACGCGATTATAGCCGAGTTAACAACAGCGCGCCAGTCGTTTCTTCTTTTCGCTACGTGGCGCCAATTGGATATTCCAAGCGAAGCAAGGTCCTTCTCCACTTGGTCCTTCCAACGGAGTGGAGGTCTTCCTCTTCCTCTACATAACCCGGCGGGTACTGCGTCGAATACTTTCAGAGCTGGAGTGTATTCGTCCATCCGGACAACATGACCTAGCCAGCGTAGCCGCTGTCTTTTAATTCGCTGAACTATGTCGATGTCGTCGTATATCTCGTACAGCTCATCGTTCCATCGAATGCGGTATTCGCCGTGGCTAACGCGCAAAGGACCATAAATCTTTCGCAGAACTTTTCTCTCGAAAACTCGCAACGTCGACTCATCCGTTGTTGACATCGTCCAAGACTCTGCACCATATAGCAGGACGGGAATTATGAGCGACTTATAGAGTTTGGTTTTTGTTTGTCGAGAGAGGACTTTGCTTCTCAATTGCCTACTCAGTCCGAAGTAGCACCTGTTGGCAAGATTTATCCTGCGTTGGATTTCTAGGCTGACATTGTTGGTGGTGTTTACGCTGGTTCCAAGATAGACGAAATTATCTACAACTTCAAAGTTATGACTGTCAACAGTGACGTGAGTGCCAAGTCATAAGTTTTCACTTACTAATTATGTACATTGAAAGAAAAGTTGGGTTTTGGTTATAAAATGGTTATATATTGGTTATTTCTGACAAAGGAAGCTTACAATTTTATGGTACATATCATTCTTCTTATTGAAAGAAATTAAAATTTGGTTATAACTTGGTAAAAAGAATATGATGGCAGAAACTGAAAAATTTGTAGATATACATAGGTAGGTATATAAAATATTGTAGTCCTAATCAATAAAAAACTCAATTTCAATTTTTTGACGATACCTGCTGCTTGGATACCCTCTGTCGTTCCAAAATGATTGCCTTTCATCGGCCTTTTCAGGCAAGAAAACAAAAAGAAGTCCGGTGGGTCACATCTGGGCTGTAGGACGGTTCACAAGATAGGCGTTGTGAGCCGGTGCGTTGTCGCGTTTGAGTCTATTGAGGACTTCCACGTAAAACTTGGCGTTGACGGTTTGTCCAGGAGGAACAAATTCATGGTGGACGATACCTTTGATGTCAAAAAAGACAATGAGCATCGTTTTCACTGTGGATTTGCTCATTCTTCAGCTTCATTCTTCTTTTCGCGGCCCTCCAAAAAAAGCCTGGTGCCACCGAAACATAGCGAATTAAGGGACAGCGGCTACGATGGGTAGGTTATGTCCTCCGAATGGATGAAAATACTGCAGCTCTGAAAGTATTCGACGCAGTACCCGCCGGGGGAACCGGAGGAAGAGGAAGACCTCCACTCCGTTGCAAAGACCAGGTGGAGTAGGGCCTGGAATCTCCGATTAGCGCCAAACAGCGAAAGGGAAGAACTATTGGCGCTGTTGCAAACTTGAGTATAACCGCGTAAGTGGAATCTACGCCCATAAAGAAGAAGAAGAAGAGGGTCTTGACTTGGCACCGAATCACTTCTTTTTATTACCATACGAAAAAAATAAACTAAGAGGTCAACGTTTTTCGACAGCTCAAGAGGCGTTTGATGCGTTCAGATCGCATGTTTTGCAGATATCTCAATCAGAGCAGCAAAAGTGGTTTGAGAATTGGTTTAAAGGCTTCCCAAAGTGCATAGATATTGATGGAGAATATTTTGAAAAATAATAATGCGTTTTTAAAGATTAATATTTGTTAAAATATTTATAAAAGTCAATCCTCGTAAAAAGTAACGCTTTAAAGCTTTCGTATCCTTTATTTTTACCATTATTGTGCTATGACATATAGTTAGGTATGTATGTATATATATCGCAGTACCATAAACTAATCGTTGCAATCTGTTTTCGAACAATCTTCACTCTAGCGGCGTTAATTTTTCAAATCTCTGCCAGAAGCTTGGTATGGAAGCATCCAGAGGCTTACATTGATGTCCACATTAATTGTTAACACAAGTCATTTTGGAGGAAAGAAAAAAGCAACAAAGTAAAATGGAAGAATGAGAGAACTTGTAGCGTCTGCCAGATGTTGCTTTTTTGTGGCTCCTTCATGCATTGTGTTCCGTTGCCATGACGTTGCACTATGAATTGAAAGTCACTTATTTGGATTGTGAGCACGGACATGCTACTGCTGCTTCAGCTGCGCTACATTAACACTCCAAACGACAAATTTGAGTATTGCGCTGTTGTTGTTGTTGTGCTGCCAGACACTTCCGGAAAGCGAAAGCACTTCAAGCCAGCGAATTGGAGTGAAGTAGCGGTGTAAGTGTTGATGGCAACTATTTGTTGCTGTTCAAAATGTGACCACCAAGGCAACCAAAACAAGCTGCACCAAATTTCACAAAAACAAAAAAAAAAAAAATAACAAAGAAAATTGGGAAAAAATCAGCTTGTTCACTGGTGGCCAAAATAAGTGAATTCGGCCTCACATTGTTGTTGTTGTGGCTGTTATTTTCTTCGCTCGCATTTGTCAAGATGAAAAAGTTTTTGTGCCATGCTTAATTTAATCTGCTCATTGTGCAAGGATTTGTGGTCTAAAATGTGCGTAGCCGCTTTCGAGCTTAGCTGGTGTGCGTGTGCATGTGTATGCGTGTGTGTGCTGGTAGAAGTTGGTAAGTGTTGTGGCAGATTGGTTAGTCTTTTAAGGCGTTTATTACTTGCGAGCGTTGGATTTAATTTTTTTAAATTAAATTTTCGTTGCTCCGCGGTCGTGTTATTCTAAGTTCTTAAGGCGCACGATGCACGTACATACGTCATATTTCAGCACCTACGTACGAACATACGTAGATACTTACGTAAGTTCAAAGTAAATGCTTGCTTTCGCAAAGCGACAAAAGTTTTCATTTGCGTTGCAAAAACTTTTGCAAATTATTAAGACCGCAAATGAGTAGATTTAACGGTATGTATGTATGTACGTGTATGCGTGCGTGTCGCTTGGCGGATTAGGTGGTGAAATTTCATTTCATTTATTATTCAACGCACACGCCTGGAGAGCAAAGTAATTTTTGCTGTAACTTGTAATTGTAAAAATTGACGATACACACGCTACACACACATACATACATATGTATATATTATACATTATGAATGCTAGGATTCCGATCTTTTGGTTGACGTTTTGAACCTCAAAGTATTTCGCTTGCTTTGATTCTTAAAAGTTACAAAAGTATAAAATATTCGGTTGCACCCGAAAACCCTGTGCTCGCTCTATTCGTCGAATTTTTGAAAATTAGAAGCGTACACTTTCTTTGCACAATATTCAAACGCCAATAAGACAAAGAACTGCTCGAAGTATTGAAAATATTGCTGCCGTTCAGACAGGTGTTGCTGAAGACCACAAAATGTCGATTCCAAGACGTTCTGAAGAATTGGCACTGACGCAAGCCACATCCTGGCTGATTTTGAGAAAAGATTTTGGCTTGTATCCGTAAAAAATTGATCTCACTTGAGAACTGAAGCCATTAGACCAACGTAACGTTGTGAATTTGCTGACTTTGCCTTGGAACAAATTGAAAACTATAAGGATTTTTTAAGAAAATTTTCTCTTGCGAAGAAATTCTACAAATTATTCATGAACAAACATTCCATTCACCTAAATTGACAGTTTGGTGTGGTTTTTGGTCACGTAATCATAACGTGCCCATATTTATATTCGAAGAAAATTTCGAAAAAATATGTATGCAAAATATAATATTGGGTAGTCTTTTCGTATTTTTAATCAAACTTCAACTTATGTTTTTTTATATTTATAATGAACTTTAATGAACCAAATATGTACCATTTTGGACGACCATTTTTTGCCATTTTACCGCTAGAGACATTAATGCATCAGCGTAAAACGTTTCTGGTTTCACGCCAAAAAAGTGCGACAAGTAATTTTCACAGGCTTCTCTTGAAGCCAACTTCACTCCATTAAGGGAGTTCTGCATTGAACGAAACAAATGGCAGTCCGATGGTGCAAGGTCAGGGCTATATGGTGGATGCATCAAAACTTCCAAGCCAAGCTTTCCCAGTTTTGCCGAGTCATCAAAGATATGTGTGGTCTAGCGTTGCCCTGATGGAAGACGAAGCCCTATTTATTGATCAGTTCTGGCCGTTTTTTTCGATTGCTTGCTTCAATCACATCATTTGTTGACAGTAAATTGTAGAATCAGTCGTTCGACTGGGCTGGAGCAGCTCATGGTGGATGATTCCTTTCCAATCCAACCAAACACGCAGGATAACCTTTCGAGCCGTCAATCCTGGCTTGGCGACCATTTGATGAGCTTCATCACGCTTGAACAATCTTTTTCGCACACTATTGTCGTATTTTATTCACTTTTCGTCTCTTGTTACCATTCGCTTCAGAAATGGTTCGATTTCATTTCGTTTCAGCAAAAAATCGCAGATGTTAATTCGGTCCATTAAATTTTTCATAGACAATTCATATGGCACCCAAACAACGTTCTTTTTTTTTTTTGTGACTAGCTTTTTTTAAATGGTTCAAACCCGTTTGATGATGAATGTTAAGTTTCTGAGCGATGTCATGCCTGCTTAGGTGACGGTCCTGGTCAATCTTTTTCATAATTTCATCAACTCTTTCATTGATAGGTCGACCAGAGCGAGGTGCATCTTTCACATCGAAATTTCCAGAACAGAAGCGAGCGAACCATTGTTGTGCTACACGAACTGATACAGCATCGTCTGTGTAAACTTCACAAATTTCTTTGGTAGCTTGCGTGGGATTTTCCCTTTTTTATACAAAAATTTCAAAATATAGCCAATTTCTTCATTATTTGCACTCATTTTTGAACAGCTGTAACTTTTTTTCAACTACCCCGAATTTAATTCTTTTTTTTTTGGTTGAATGAAGCTTAACATCTCACTTTTTCAACACTATATGGTATGACACAATGTGTTTGGTAACACTGGAGATATACTACTGCAACGACAGCTATTGACAAAATACGAAAATACTTTTTTCACCAAATATTTATCCTGCTACTACAACAACAACGCGCGGTTCATATTTTTTTTATTTTCTAAGATTTTAGTGCCTCCACACTGAAACCAACCTACATATTAAAGCGTATACTACTTTTAATTACAAGTTTTCTGGCATCAAGCAAATTTGAAGTCCACTAACATTTTATATGGACAATTTGCCACAATTTGTGGCGTGCTCAATGCCATTGCGACCAAGTATCCTGCTGTCAACTGTCGCTGGCAAAGTTTTAATGCAGCTTGAGAGCATAAAAATTGCATTTCTATTTTATTATGTGGCAAATTTTACTTTTTTATCAACCGTCGCTATCAACTGGCTGTGATTTTTACAAACAGAATGCAATTAAAATGTCAACCGCGTAAAAAATGCTGATGCGACGCTGGCACGGCAGCCATTAGCCAACAAGTGCGCTGTCGCGGCCGGCAAAGAGGTCACCC
>NC_052499.1:56715403-56757554 GCF_016617805.1 Bactrocera tryoni
TCGGGTGATTTTTTTAAGAGCTTGATAACTTTTTTTTAAAAAAAAACGCATAAAATTTGCAAAATCTCATCGGTTCTTTATTTGAAACGTTAGATTGGTTCATGACATTTACTTTTTGAAGATAATTTCATTTAAATGTTGACCGCGGCTGCGTCTTGGGTGGTCCATTCGGAAAGTCCAATTTTGGGCAACTTTTTCGAGCATTTCGGCCGGAATAGCCCGAATTTCTTCGGAAATGTTGTCTTCCAAAGCTGGAATAGTTGCTGGCTTATTTCTGTAGACTTTAGACTTGACGTAGCCCCACAAAAAATAGTCTAAAGGCGTTAAATCGCATGATCTTGGTGGCCAACTTACGGGTCCATTTCTTGAGATGAATTGTTCTCCGAAGTTTTCCCTCAAAATGGCCATAGAATCGCGAGCTGTGTGGCATGTAGCGCCATCTTGTTGAAACCACATGTCAACCAAGTTCAGTTCTTCCATTTTTGGCAACAAAAAGTTTGTTAGCATCGAACGATAGCGATCGCCATTCACCGTAACGTTGCGTCCAACAGCATCTTTGAAAAAATACGGTCCAATGATTCCACCAGCGTACAAACCACACCAAACAGTGCATTTTTCGGGATGCATGGGCGGTTGGCCACCAAGATCATGCGATTTAACGCCTTTAGACTATTTTTTGTGGGGCTACGTCAAGTCTAAAGTCTACAGAAATAAGCCAGCAACTATTCCAGCTTTGGAAGACAACATTTCCGAAGAAATTCGGGCTATTCCGGCCGAAATGCTCGAAAAAGTTGCCCAAAATTGGACTTTCCGAATGGACCACCTAAGACGCAGCCGCGGTCAACATTTAAATGAAATTATCTTCAAAAAGTAAATGTCATGAACCAATCTAACGTTTCAAATAAAGAACCGATGAGATTTTGCAAATTTTATGCGTTTTTTTTTTTTTAAAAGTTATCAAGCTCTTTAAAAATCACCCGATATTTAATGCAATGTCAGTGGGTATATGCAATGCAAAACATTCAAAAAAATGGCAAAAAAATCAGACAGAGTTGAAAAAAATACATTTTCGACAGCGCATAAAAGAATGGATGCCAAATGGCGAAAAATATTTAAATCGTGCGGAGTAATCTCACTGATGATGGGTCAGTGCGTGTTGCCGCGCACTATGAGTTGTTCGCAGTGGCTAGCAGACATCGGGTCGGCTGTACGTGGCGAACTCTTTAATTAATCCTTTTAATGGCAGCAAATAGCCAGTTTTGCAGTTGAAATAAAAGCAAAGAAATAAAAGCGTTAAATTAAAAGAAAGAAAGAAAATAGTAGCAGTTGAGGCAAAAAAAAATGCTTAAATATAAACGAGCGCATAAAAATCATTAAAAACTTAAAACTTATCCATAGCAGACGGATATTTTTATATACCCTGAACAGGGTGTATTAAGTTTGACGCGATGTTTGTAATGCCCAAAAGGAAACATCGGAGCCCTTATGAAGTATACATACATATATATGTATAAATGATTAGCTTGACGAGCTGAGTTGATTTAGACATGTACCTTTGTTTGTTCGTCTTTTTGTTGTAGCGAGAAAAAACCTTCCTGAAGTAATTTTTAGGAGAGCTGTCGATTCGACAGTCCTTGGCCGGATAAAAGTCCGAGTTCGTTCCGGTTGCTTAGACCCAACTGTCGCGGGAACGGCCTGGCTGTCCGTCGGTCTGACAGTCTGTCTGTATATATGCACACTATGTACTCCGTCACTTTTCGAGATATCGATCTGAAATTTTCCAAAGTCTTTTTCTTCTCAAACATCTGTTAATTTATCGGAACTACCATAGTAGCATGTACCTCTAATACAAACTGAACAAGCAAAATCCAAAACCCTTGTACGGAAATCTTTTTTAATTGACAAGGAATCCTTTTGAAATTGGAAAAGGATTATTGTTAAAGATAACGGTACAATCTCCATACAAATTGTTCAGATCGGAAGACTATATCACATAGCTGCCATTCGAAGTGTATTCAGGTCGTTGTATTTAAAATTTTTTAGTTGACAAAGTACCTTTCGAAATATGGCATGGATTACTCTCCAAAACAGCTGTACAATCGCTGAAGAAATTGTGCAGATCGGATAACTACAGAATATAGCTGCAGTACAAACTGACCGATCGAACTCAAGTTCTTCTACGGAAATCTTTTCAGTTGACAAGATATCGTCACAAAATTTGGCATAGACTATTTATTGGCCAAAGCAACGCTACCTTTTCCGATTTAATTGTTCAGATCGGACCGCTATAGCATATAGCTGTGATACAAACTTTTATTTGACAGCATATCCTTTCGAATGTTTTCGTGGATTATTCTCCAAGATAACGGTACAATCTCCGAACAAATTGCTCAAATCGGACCACTATAGCTTAAAGGTGCCATACAAACAGAACGATCAAAATCAAGTTTTTGTATAGAAAACTTTGTTATTTGTGAAGGGTATTCACGTTTTTCATTTTTATTTTTTATTATTTTTTTTTTTTTGTTTGAACAGTTTGCACTTTTTAGCGCATTAATTCGCTTACATTTGCTAATGCGCCACTTTTAGCCATAAAACTATTTAGTAATCCTTGACTTAATGCGCTGGAGTTGGCGACTAGGCAGAAAGTTGATGTCGTGCAGGAGCGGCGATTAATTGCGTCGTGCAAGTATACCAGAGGTCCAGTACATAAATTAGATAGCAAAAGCAGAGAGCGAGGGAGGGACGAAGTTAAGAAGAGCTTAACTTTCGCTGGGCTTCATACAGTCAGTTAATATTTTTTATATTTCCACTAAAACATATAAACGGCAGCGCTGCCGCTAGTATATAGCTAATTTGAGTCAGGAACAGACGCATTGGCATGTTTTTATATGAAATTGAGTTTGTGCGTACCTAGTGCAAAGTTTTCGCAGCGGTAAGATAACAAACTTTTTCAAATACATACATACATTTTATAAATGCTATATTTATGTACGTAAGTAGCTTTTATAGCGTTTTCCCGTATTTGTTTTCAGCGCTAGTTTTTAATAGAGTTTTGTGCTTCTTTTTGTTAAGCTTGTTGCTGCAGGATTACGGTTTTTCCACTTCTTCTTGTTGTTGGTATTATTTTTTGTAGCGCTCTACGTCTTTCATGCCTTTAATTTGTTTGCCAAAGTCTGTCGGCATTTTTCCTAACCTCTCTCTGGCATTTACCGGCATTTTTTTTTTGCACCCACCATTTCGCGCTTTTATAAATTTTGCTTTCATTTCTAACAAAAAGAGAAACCTATTCAAATTGGTGTAGGGAGAATTCTTTTCTTGATACTAATGAATCTCTGGCCGTTTTGGCTAACGGTGACGGTGTGCAGAATGGGCGGCAAAAAACTTTTTCCAAGCAAAGCTTCGCTAAAGCCTAAAAGCGAAATGCTGCGCTGCTTTTAGTCCTCATTTTTTGCCCATTTTCCAAGGTCTTAACTTGGTTGGCCATTACATTATAATTTTTATTTTATTTTTTAAACTTTTTCACTGCACAAAGGCGCCAATTTTCATGCACTTATTCATGTACTTCATACTCGCTCTCTACTCTTTCTGCGCGTTTTTGTTAGCAATTGGGGCTAATGATTTGAATGACCATTCTTGGGGCTTTTATTATTTTGTTAAATTTAAAGTGAAGTTAAAATGCAGTTTACAAAGATTTGTATTATATTTTTTTTGCACTTAATTGTAATTATTTACTTCCTTTTGTGTGTGTACTTAAGTAATTGTGCGGTAAATCGAGGGTTGCAGCTGTGTGGTGTGCACAAATGCCCAAAGGTGCCTATTCAATATAATTTATGTTTACTATTGTGCAGAGTAATATAATTAAATAGCCTGAAGTGGCGTGTTTACGACTTTTAAACTGAACATTTATATTTTCTTTTAAAATGATTAATGTAGTTTAGAACTTTACGAAACATAAAGTGTGTCGACGCCGAAGGAAAATTAGTACACTTCTAATAAATAGATAACAGCTTAAATGTAGCACATATGTATGTACATACATATATATTTGTAGAAGAAAAGAATAATAAGTACATTTACAGACATACCTAACCACTTTAAAACATGTACAACATTTAAAAGCTGCAACTAACACTAGATATTTCGAAGAAAATTTGCTTAGCAACATACAATTATATTGAAATTTGCATTAAACAGCTGTTATTTATGGTTCATTGGTTTTAAAACTCGTTCTGATTATGTATTGCTGCATGCAGCTGCAAGGACATTCACTTCAACCCCCTAGACACGCTCTAATACACAACGCCAAAAAAAAGAAACAGTCCGGTGGATACTTACGATTTCCAATCCCTTTTTCATTATGCCATATAGTGGTACCCAAACTTTATCTTGAGTAAAGGCACTCTTATAACCTTGTGAAATTTCAATCAATTCCATGAAAACTTTACGACTGTGGAAATCTTTTGGTGGTCCTTCGCGATATAGCAACAACGTTGGGTTTGTTAAAATGACCATTAAACGCACGAGCGCATCTGTATATTCCGGATCGTGCACATAATCATGTAACATATGCACCAAATCTGTTTGCAACACTTTGGCATGGCCTAAGTGACGGCGATATTCATGGTTTTCCAAATCGCGTCGCAAAATCCATATTAAATGCTGCAAATATGAAGAGTTTTAGTTACAATATGAACATAAATATAGGCAAACTACATACCCGTAGGCCCTGCAATGCGTCCGGCTCGGCCAAATAGCGTTCATTATCGTAGTAGCCAAGCGCCGCGCAAGTGGCATCGATATCCGCGAGTAAAATAGACATTGCGTTAGAAACGTATAAACGATTAGCACTTTATTTACACTAATAAGTATTTTAATATTTCACTTTTACCGAACCGCACTCCCGAACGCGAAAATTGTTAGATAAATATTTCACAATTGTTTTGATAAATGTAAACAAACTCAAATTCGCACGTGAACTGACAGATGTGCGCGCCAGCTTCGCAAACTCGGTGAACAGCTGATCGTACCGCCTTGCCACTTGTTGATTGCGTGTATTTTACTGTGTTGAGTAATTTCGATGGTGGTGAAAAACGGTACGTGAGCTCAGACAACGTTTATAATAGACAGAGAACGTTCTCTGGTGAGCTCGTACGCTCTTTTAGAACGTAAATGAGATCGCATTCGCTCTTTGTTGAGATCGTCGAGTTATTGCTGAGAACGTATATCATATACGGTCTCTGGTTATTGCTGCTACATATGTGGTGTGTTAGTGAATGAACGTTCTTGCTCTTTTGTCATTTCAATTTAAATTGATTAACTGCAAAGAAATTATTAAGTAAAATACAAATTAGATTTTTTATTTTAATACAGGAAGTTTGAAAATTTCATTTCTAATCCCGAACATCTTTCATTAAAAATTAAGAAAATATTTTATAATGTAAAAATTGGCATTGCAAATAAAAAAATTATTATTCATATTAAAAGCTGGAATTAAATGGGTTAAACAAATTATTTTGGGATTAAAATTTGAAAATTTTATTTTTTAATTTAATACAAAAAATTCTAAAATTTGATTTCCAGTGCCTAACATCTTTTATTAAAAATTAAGAAAATATTTTATAATATAAAAATTGGAATTTTTGAAATTATAAACTTGGGGATAATCTGATTTTTGAATTTAATCTTTAAAAATTTTTTTAAATTAAGATTTCCAGGATTACATACAAAGTAAGAACTAACTAACTAGTCCTTTAAACTCAACTAAAAACGATATACCCTTTGCAGCCTCTAGCAGTCTTGTTGTATAAAAAGTGAAAAATTCTTGATCGGAAAAAATCGGGTCCATCCAGCCGCACAGACTAAATACTGAATAAAAAATCAGCTCCAGCTAACTTTATTTTTGATACTTCCAAATATAATGCCATTTCTGAAATGATTTCCAAGGTTTGGCTTGATATTTAGCGATACCGATTTTTGTAGTTGGAACAAAGCAACAATTTGTCTCTTCCGGATATACTCGGTAACGGACGGCGCCCATCAGCATACATACATATGTGGTGCAGTAAGGTCCACTCCAAACATGGCACTTAACGCCATTTTGCACATGGTGCCCGTAGACATCGTCGGAAGTTGTATGGCTGCGAAAGTGGCTATTAGAAGCAGAGAATCTGGGCTCTTAAAAGAAAACGTATCTGAACACTTGAATATCTTCACACACTTTAACTTCATAATGTATCACTTATGTAGATCATGTAGTTGCAAAACCGAACTCTGGCGGCTCTTTCTCTGCTCATATACCGACGTTTGGAGGAGAAGAGCGGTGAGCTTCTTTACGAATGGGTCATAGCTTAGGGGAAAGATTGGTGAAGGGGTTTACTGTCAGGAGCTCTCTATCATCTCCATATTTAGACCTCCTGACTATTGCAGTGACTTCCCAGTCACGGTTGGTTGCAGGCATTAAGGTAGCAGTAGATTTGCTGCTCCGGAGTGTAGCCTCCTTCAGAGAAGTTACCATTCATTCAGCTAACAGAGCGGTGATACTCATTTACAGTGCGTTCAGGGTTGGTTTGGCTCGCTATCAATAGCATCTATAGCATCGAGTGTCTTTGTGATAAGGCTAGTATTGCAGCTACTTTCACTTTCCACTTTCCTCTTGTGTTCTACTAAATAGCTGAGCTTCGCGAAAGCTTGGCCAACGCTGGGCCACCAAGATTGATCGCAGGAGATCCAGTGATCTCTTTGCCCTCAGTAGACAGGAGTTCTTCGTTTCTATGGCTATATGACTAAATAAAACAGTCCACGTGCAACCTTCGATCAGCAATCTAACCTTAGCTAACCAGCTGATTGTTGGACCGAAAACAAGAAGGTTTACTTCGTCATCACTAAATACTCGTAGGTTAGAGCCCAATCTGGGATAGAGTTTTCTTTTTCGATTTTGAACATATTAAGTCAAAGCCATCATTAGGTTATGACTATGATTACTTCAAAAGCCATATCTTCATATAACATAAGTATGCACTCATAAAGTGTTAGTTAAAGTCCTCTTCTCTTCAGCAAGCACATACATATGTATGTATGTATGTACCATAACTGTACATAAAAGCAAAGGCTTTAACTACTTTATTCCATGTTAGTTTTTAGACAGATACGTAGATACCATACATATTTATATCTATGTCTGTATATACTTGTATGTATGTACTTTATATTTGCTTGTACATAACCATGCATGTAATTTCGAAATGTCCGAGTGACTTACTGATTTTCTGCAAGCAACCTTGTGTATTTTCTGGAATTTTCGCCCCAATTGGACTTGAGGCGCATATGTAAAGGTATACAAGTGTGTGTGTGTGTGTTGCCTCGAAATGCAGTCGGTGGTGTTATTGTAGCAAAGCTGTTGTTGTTGTTAGTGCTGTTGGTCTTTAATGGAAAGTAAAATTTCATAGCAAATGCAAAAGCAAGAAATTCAAAGCACACCCACACACATGCACATTCATAAATAAGTTTAGGTGTGCAAACTTAAAATTATATGAACACAAGCAACTTGTATGTACATACATACATACTTATGTGTGTCATACAATTGAATATTTTTGCACATACATACTTATGTATTCTTATTAATATATGTAAATGCGTGGTTATGTAAGTAGGTTAACGATAAATGACGCATGCAACATGACAACTGCTCTCTGGTGGCCGGCAACTGCATTTGATTGCTGCTGCTCTGCCAATATGTCGCAAGCATTGTGATTTGAACCACAAGTTATTCCATTATTTGCACTTATGCACTGCTCGCAAGTTCGCCCTTAAGTACATAAATATGGTTTTAAGTGCATAAGTGCAATGCTGTTGTGAATTGTTTAGGAAATAATCCGGTGACTTTTGCTGTCATATGTCGCTTTCAAATCATTACTACTAAATATGGGTTAACTTTAAGAGCAGAGCAAAGTTTGAGCAATTCTTTTCGAATTTGAATTTCGAAAAATGTTTAAAATTTATTTTCAATTCTGTAATTGTAATAATTTTCTGGTTGTTAATGGATGGTTGGTGAGAGTTTCTAAAAAGTACTCATAATCCTTCTTTTCTTTAAACTTTAAAACTTCCAGCTTTGCGCTGATGATAGATCATTTTTAAATTCTCTTAAAGACGAATGAAAATGTATAAAAATCGAGCAAAAGCTGGATACCATCTTTTAAGTAAATTTGTCAATGGAGCAATGTTCTCAGAAATTTCTAAATTTTCTTCATATATGTATCACTGTTAAGTTGTCGTCATTCAAAGAACTCTCTCTCCCGCAAAACTTAAAGTACGGATGTAATTTTCATTGTTTCGGTGTCAAATCTTTAGAAAGAAGAAAAACCATTTCCTGCTATATGTCAATCCTTAAGAAAATCATCTAATTTTCGAAAACTTAATTTTAAGATTATTTTGAGACTAATTTTTATCTAATTAGTGCCACTTTATGGAAGATTTCATCGAGGGATCTTGGTGAAACACAAATTAGCACACAACGATCCAAAGGGGTTAGATCGCCGAAAAAACAGCCCTTGGTCGTATGAAATCCGAGTCGATTCCGGTGCGTAGAACCGGCTGTCGTGGGGAATTGTTGTTGTTGTTGTTGATAACCGTTAAAACAACAACAACAACAGGGGTCTTGGTTTTCAGGTTTCCAAAATCCAACTCGTTTACAGGAATTGTAGCCGAGGTACCATCAACACACGTTCGTTGAATGGTACAAGAAAACAAATAAGATTGTCGCGTTTTGAGTGATGATAATTCACAAGTCATTACTGTGAAGCCGTTGCATTCTCAAAATGTCTCCGTTTGGTGTGTTCTATGTGCAGATGGAATCAAATTTTTTCAAAAATAAAGCCGGCCATTATGTTACAGTTATCGGGGAACACTATAGAGCCATGATTAATAACTTTTTCGTGCCTGAATTAGAGGTTGTTGATGTGGACGACCTTTGGTTCCAACAAGACGGTGCTACAGCCAAACAACTAACATTGACCATTAATTTATTGAAGGAAAAGAACTCTCGCGTCGTGAGCCTGTGGTATGGCCTCCAATATCGTGTGATTTAACACTACTGGACTTTTTTTTTGTAGAGTTATGTGAAGTCACTTGTTTACTCATATAAGACCGAGACGATTGACGCGTTATTGCTGACATACGACGCCAAATTTTAACGAAAAGTGGTCGAAAATTGGTTCTGTGAGCTGAATTTTATTCAAGCCGCACTTGTTCATTTTCTTTTCAAGTCTTTTTTTGTAAAAAAATGTACATTTCAAAGGGCTTCAAAGAACACAAATTTAAAGCTTTGAGAGCCGTTTAAGCTAAGTTAAAAAATTTTTACAAATACGCTCATATCTCTGAAACTATTTCTGGATCTACGTCGATATAAAATAAAAGAATTACCCATTTATATCAACCCCTGCTCATCTCAAGTATTTTAAGTATTTCTGGTCTCAAATATCATTTCGTTACCTTTAAAGTTCATTTATTGCTTGTATTTGTAAATCTTATATACACATAGCTTAAATGAGGACACTCTGCACATTACAACCATATAATTGGTTAGTGAATGTTGTTTTCTGCTTCGTTAATTATTTGGCAAACAAACAATCGGTTATTTTCACGCTTGAATGCTTAACCATTTGCTGCTTACTGATTTCTATTATTATCATCCCTCGTACAAATTGCAGATTCTAAATTTCAAGTTGAGTTCTTGAAACCTTAAGAGCAATAACATGGAAACCTTTAAGCATTTTCCATTTGTAACTGGAATGTAGCTTAATAAATAAGAAATTAGGCACGAAAATCTCACTCTATCAATCACCTTGCTAGTATATAATCTTATGAATAATTCTTGAAAGTTTTAAACCACTCAAACATTATTTATGAAGAAGTATTTTATAGTCTTTAGCCTTCTCCATATGTCAGTTAATTTGTGTTTGACAGTTGTTTGTTTACGTTTCGAACGGTTTATCTAAAAAAAATTTTAATTCAATTTATTTATTTTAATTTTTTTTTTTTTTTCTAATGAAAAATTGTTTACAGAATCGTTAAAAATGTTGCCGAACTGTTTTGTGGAGTCTACTTTATTACAAACACAAATATTTGAGAGGCACTGAGCATTCAGTGAAGGTCGTGAAGTCATCGAAAACGTGCCTCATGCGAGAAACAAAGTAAAGAAACACTGCTTGAAAATTGTCTTGGCATCAGAGCGGTTAGCGAAAGAACTCAACTTCTCATATGGATCGACTCAATATATTTTGATTAATGTTTTGGATGGGAATTATGCTCTTTTTTTACGCTCTTACCTAAAAAAATGAATATTTTGCCAAAATGACGTTGGGTAGAGGTCATAAACAATATGTTCGACAAGATAGCTGAGGACTCAACAGTCACCAAATGCATCATTACGTATGACAAGAGGTGAGTTTATGAATACGACATTGAAACTGTCCGAAAATCTCATTATTTAGTCGAAACCTAAAAAAAAATCGATGAAAGAATTAAAGGCCAACCCAGTCGAGGCTTATAACAAGTGCATGGAAAATTAAACTAAGAGTTGGCTTGCTTATATTGGCTTAGAAGGAGCCTATTTTGTTTACGATAATAAGGACTAGTATTAAAATATAAGAGAATTATTTTTTTGTCTATTCGTGTCTCTTCGTAATTGATGCAACGACTTTCTATAGGCTTTTTAAGTTTTTTCGATACTTTTTTGAGTATTCTACTTTTTGTTGGCTATTACTATATTAAAAATAATGGATGTCTTCAAAGCACAGTATAATAGACATAGTTTTTCCATAGTTCGGCAATACTACCACTTAGACAGTGTTGGTTTTCAAATAATTGGGAGATTTGGCTTGATTTTTGAATAATAAGGGTAGACCTGCATATGTATATAACATATGTAATATGTAATTTGCGATATAAAAATAGAAATTGGTATCAGCTGTTTTCTTAAAGGAAGAGGGAGTGACAAAAGAAATAAACAAAAAGCGTAAAGCATTCTCACATCTGAGGAGATCGTAGAGGCATTCCAAAACAATATTTTTAAAATATCGAATGCAAGTTACAACACATAAATGTTTCGGAGGAAGATTTGACTTGGACTGGTGTCTTTACAGGAATGTACTTTATCACAACATTAGTATTTGTGTGAAACAAACCCTTCAGTGAAGGCCATGAATTCATCGAAAACTTGCCTTATGCGAGTCGTTCATCTACCTCTGTTAATGACAGTGATGAGGAAACATCAAAAAAGTTGAAAAAACACACCTTGTAAATTGTCGTGTTGGCACCAAAAAGATGGCAGAGGATCTCAAAATCTCATATGGATCGACTCAATAGATTTTGGTTAATACATATTTTGGGTATAAGGCGCGTCAAAGCTAGATTCGTATTAAAAGACCTGAATCTTTTGCAAAAATTACGTCGAGTATGAATTGCAAAACTTATGCTTAATAATGTAGGTGAGAGCCCTACATTCATCGAATGCATCATTTCTAGTAACGAAATGTGCAATTATGTATATGACGTCAAAACTGTTCGAAAGTAAGAAAGTCCAATGGCTCTTCAAAAATCAGCCGAAACCGAGAAATAACAAAAATCGCCCAAGGTACTGAACGGCATCCCAACTGAGGCTTACATCTAGTGTTTGGAAAATTGTACCAAGAATTCGCTTGATTATACCGATTACTCTTCACCATAGTAGTGCGAGTGCTCAATCATCTACTGACAATAAAACATTTTTGAGCACTCAAACCTTGAATTTGATGTGTTATTCACCGCATATCCAGCCTTGGGAACGAATGACTTCCTTTGGTTCAGGTTCGTAGAAGTTAGGTCAACGTTTTTCAACACCTGAAGAGGCGGTTGGTGACTTCAGAACGCATGATATGGAGATACCTCATTCAGAGTGGCAAAAGTCCTCCGAACATTGGTTTAAACAGATGCAAAAGCGTATAGATCATAATGGAGAGCAATTTGAAAAAAACTAAAGCGTTTTTCGATGATTAAAATTTGTTTTCTAATCTCAAAAAATATAAGGCAACCTACGTAGGAACTGGAAAGGAGCCTCTTTTGAAGCCTGGTACATATTTAAATTAGTGATCAAATTTGATCAGATGGTATTCACATTACATAATATTGAATTATTTGAAGACAATGTAAACATAAGCGTTTCTTTTTTTTTCAAACAAATTATATTTCTATTTTATCTTTAGGACTAACATCGTAAGAGAACTTTTTATAAAAACAGTTTAAGCTTATCCGCATTTAAATTTTAACACGTTTTAGTATTTCCGACCTACTTAACTCAGCAGAATCATTTATTCAAAAGCATGCATGCACACACAAACATATATATGTACATGTATATATGTAAGTATTTACATATGTGAGAAGTAATCAGTGCCATGCACTTTCGCATTCACATCACCAGCTTTTATCCTTAGCATTGATTCACACTTACTACATACATATCTACAAGTGAGTGTGTGTGTGCCTAAGTATGCACATGTAATTACATATAAATATACATATCTATATCATGCATTATCCAGCTTACTTAACACTAATTCTATTTATTACAGTTACAAAAAACGGAAATAGCGTGTGTGCAGCCCCAACTTGCTCCAAGCACAACACAAGCACCAACACCAAGAAAGCGACTGCAAAGTCATCCTTGCTACAAATACACACACATACTAAACACACATCGATATGATAGTGTACATAAGTATATATATGTGTGTGTGTGTTGGTGCCATTGTGAGCTTGCATGTTTTTGGACAACTCATCCGTGAGTGTTTGTTAGTATTTATTTGCTGCTGCTCTTCAATGAATGCAATTCACTTTCCACTAATCCTACAATTTCATTAGTATTCGCTAGGAGAATCCGAGTAGAGCAAATCTATCAATAAAAAAAAAATACTGCAATTTCATTCGGATTGTGTTGGAGCAGCGCGCTTACACGATTAGTAAAGTGAATTTTCTATTATACACCAGAGTATTACGACCATTGCCGATAGTGTTGTGTTTGTAGGTTTCCTCCGGGTCGGCTTCTACAGATAACTTAGTTTGTACATGTATATATACACATATTTATGTGTACGTTATTCTATCTTTCCCAAGAAATGTCGGAATTTATGTAAATTCAGTTCAATTACTAGTAGCTGATGGAATTACCAATAAATTTCGAGACTTTGTGTTGATTGGAGGATTCTTTATGAATAAAAATTACTTTTATAGTTTTGAGAACGAGGTGGGATTATTTGTATAAAATATGGTAGCCATATATGGTATGGTAATCCGATCTGAACAATTTATTCTGAGATTGTAGCAATGGCTTGTATAATAATAAGTGATAAATTTTGTGAATATATGTAACTTCTCAAATCAAAAAGTTTTCTATTGATTGACTTTTATCAGATGTATGGGAGTTATACGACTTAGTGGTCCGATATCGGCGGTACAGACAAATAAGTAGTTTTTTTGGGAGAAACATATATGTAAAAATTTCCAGCTCGTTATCTCACAAACTGAGGGCTTTCTTTGTCTTTAGTGGCATAGACTTACGCGGTTATAGCCGAGTTTGATTAATAACGAGGAATGCACTGCGACCTTAGGTCTATTGTGCCCGAGTTTATAGCAGCGCGCCAGCCGCTCTTCCTTTTCACTGTTTTTGACCAAGATTGGAGACTCCAAATGTAGCCAGATCCTTCTCCTACACCTCTCTTTCCATCTTCCTCTTCCTCTACTTCCCTCTGCGGGTACTATGTCGAATACTCTCAGAGCTGAAGTACTTTCATCCCTTTGGACGGCATGACCTAGCCAGCGTGGCCGCTGTCTCTTAATTCGCCGAACGATGTCAATGTCGCCGTTGCCAATGCGCAAAGAACCAGAAGTTTTCCACAGAAGCTTACCTCATAAACTCGTAACGTCGACTCATCAGATGTTGTCATCGTCCATGCCTCTGCACCATATATGTAGCAGGGCGGGAATAATGAGTGACTTATAGAGTTTGGTCTTTGTTCATCGAGAGAGAACTTTCCTTCTCAAATCCTGTTGGCAAGAGTCATTCTGCGTTGGATTGCGAAGCTGACATTGTAGTTGATATTAATGCTGGTTCCTAGATAGACGAAATTAACTACGACTTCGAAGTTATGACTGTCAACAGTGAAGTGGGAGCCAAGTCACGATTGTGACGACTGTTTATTTGATGACTGGAGATATTTCTTCTTGTCCCTGGTTCACTACCAGACCCATTTGCTTTGCTTCCTCAGTTCATTAGTTCAGCGACGGAGTCCCTCTCCCAACACGAATCCCACACCGAATTCGCGCTCCTTTCTATGGCCACTGTAGTAAATGCTACAAACACCACTCGTCTCAATTCTTGTCTCATCCATCGCATTTCTTGGACGGAGATGAGGTCAGCCTTTCTTCTTCTTCTTAATTGGCGTAGACACCGCTTACGCGATTGTAGCCTTTACTCTAACAAAAACATCAGCCAGCTGGGCAGCGCCACATTCAAAGTTAAGGGACCGGACATTCCATGTGCATGCCCTAAAATCGTGATCCTTGATACGTTTGCAGTGGTCGCCATCAAAAGGGAGGTCTCAAACCCGAGGCTGTTTTTTTCTTTTCATTGCTAGTGTGTTTAACGTGGCAGATCCGAAATCCAGCGCACAACCCTGAGTCTAGCATGGGTTGCCTTCTCACTTTAGCTCGCCTTCAATCGGATATTTTTTGGCTACCCAGAGGATATTTGGTTCAAGGCCGGAAGTTGTGAGCTGCTTGAGCCATATGTAAAATAATCGTTTCTGGCCACTCACAAGTGAATCTTGCGTGAACGTATGTATATTAGGAAGTTTTCAACTTTCCGAAGGACTGCCAAAAAGCATCTCGTAAACATGCGTTATGAAAAATGTAGTAAACCTCACAAAATTGAGTTTAAACATTTTATGTTTAAAGCTTCAAGCATATTAACAGCGCCTAACCTACGTTTGTGATAACTTCTTTGGAAGAACTCGTTCCCTTCTCTCCCTTTAGATAAACATACAGCAATAAAAGCTGTAACAACTTTTTACGTGTAATTCACACATCCATAAACACAATTAGATGAACATAAAATAATTTTATGTTCCGTTAATTATGATATCCAGCCATTACTTCATTAGAGTCTCAAGCGCCAGCAGTGTGACCAAGTTCAGCGCAACGCGGCACGCATATATGGCATTCCTTGTGATTCATCAAGTGTGTGGGCATTATTTTGCTTTCTTTCATTCACGTATTTTTCTTTGATTCCGGCGATGACACGTATTTAGCGTAATTTGATGTATACGAGCATAAGTAGCCAGCAATTTGCTGCTCACACTCACCCACACACACACATACCGACCCACACACCGCTGAGACACGACAGGAATTTCAACTTTTCGTCAAAAACACGCTTACGCCAACAACTACAAAGAGCATTAATGAAACACGAAACTTTAGTTGAAGCGAAATAAATGGAAAGGAGAAGTAAAAATTCGGCAGCTACAAAAGGCGACCGTCCAGTCAGCTGCCGAAGGCTCAATTTAATTAACTAAATGTGCACAGAATAGTATTTAAACAGTAAATGATGAATTTGTTAAGATAAAACTTTGTCACCAAATATGTACGCAGTGCCTAGGTATGCATAACGCCAAGGCTGAGCGCCCAAATGAAGGCAACAGCAACTTGGTGAAGTGAGAGAACAAGGAGGTGAGCGCGGCAGAGCAGGAGCGCAAGCAAATGGCATCAAGTTTATTCAAGGTAGCTGCTAGTTAACGGGCTAGCGCTGCTTGACGACGGCTAACGGACGTTCACGGCGAAGTTGTGTTGAAGTTTATTGAGCACACGTGCCAAAGTTCCAATGTCGTTGCGTGCGTGCTTTGCGGTAAGCGGAGCAAAATCCTGTGACCGGGATTTCGTTGGCCTTGTGCTGCGTCCTTGGCGCCGTTGTGGTCTCAAGTTATTTAATCTTGTTGGTTTCTGTTTATTATTACAGTTGTGCAGTGAACTTTTTGCATATGCCGGTTTGTTTTTCCGCCAAGTTAAAGTTTTGTGTTTTGCCACTACTTGCTATCCGGCCCAATGGGAATGCGACACAAAATGTTTTTGATCTGGTTTTTATACCCAAGTGCGATTTTTTATACAAGCTATTTTTATGTTTAATAATCGCGTTGGGTCGATTGATCTAGTGAAGTTAGAGGTACGCTTCATCATATAAAATAAGTTTTACAATTTTCCAAAAATCCAACGCTCTTAAAATTGAGACCACTGAATCCGAATTTGGATAGTAAATTTTAATAATTTCGACCTAACTGAAGAGAAATGTCCAAAGAGCAGGAAAAAATATAGCGTCGTTTACTGTCCTTTTCGGTCTATTTTTGTAGCGTCCCTCTTGAAAAACCCGTTATATATCCTGAAGATGTTTAGACATACACACATAATTCACATTGGTTGGAAGTTTGTCGGTTCTGTGATCTCGTTTCGGGGACAGCGGAGCTTCTTGAAACGGTAGCGACTACAACATGAAGGAGAAAAGTCTTCAGTATGCCGTCTCCATAAAGAGAATACGGCATTTCCATTGCCCGAACTGGATAAGGTGATAGGAACAATATCGAAACATATTCGATCAAAGACCGCAGTACACAACTCTTTTTCAGATTTATCGATGATTGGTTATATCAGGATACATCTAGATTCCCTTATACATATTAAAGGAATAAAAAAGAAACAGTCTGTAAGATATTTGAGCTCAATTCAATTGATCCATTTTATTAATACTCAGATACTTTAGCGGATGAGTTCAAAAACGTTCGACGCTATAATGAGTATAGATGTTAAGCTGCTATCTTAAACCTTTCTATCTGAATGTATATTAAGTAGAGGAGCGGGAAAAAAGTACTATTAAAATTTACCCACCAGAAGTCATGCGTGTCGTAAGAGGCCCATAAAATGCACTATGGCTTTAAAATTGTTCTATAATATTTGCCTTGAACTTAAATTATAACATTCCTACTATTTAACAGACATTGAAAGATCAAGTTACAAATTACTACTGTGGGGTTCAACAGGAAATTATGACAGAAAAGTCCTTTCACGAGATCTGACCGGATCCACGAGTTCGAAGCGTTGACCTTGTGTCACCTCAAGGTAGAGTGGCATTACTACAAGTGCCAGTCCCTATAGGCCAGTGTGTTTAGATGGGACCAAGGTAGAATAGGTGTCCATTCCACCTTACCAAAATTGGTACCAAAATAAACATTAACATTTTGAAGCGCTGATCAACACATTGTTTCAATCTGCTCAACTTCGAGCATCGCGGGATTAGGCTGTAGCATGGCAAATACTAACATAAAGCACAACGAACGTTGTGGAGGATCCTTAGTCGATAGTTCCATAACATGTAGTCTTAGATCGGTTGCCAGCAGTTTGAGATAACATGGAACTACATATGACATCTATTTTAAGCAAAACAAAATGTGTTATTTTCGAGGTTCTTGCATGTCTAACCATTTTAAAACCGTAGTTTTGTCGGATTTCCCAAAAACAAAATACGTGTACATTAGTAACTAGAGAACGAATGGATCCAAACTATATAAACCAGTAGAAGGCACTTTCTTTTCAGAAAATAGGTTTTAGAATAGCCTCCAGTCAGTCATCGGACGAGGGTTTCTTGACGCTGTTTCGGATGATGCACAGATAAAACATTTTGTATTGATGACCTTCACCAAAATCACGGAGTGGTTCAAAGAAGTCATTATAGAGTCAGGGGATTTAAGTTTGTCACGAAGTTTGTAACACCCAGAAAGAAGGATCGGAGACCCTATAAAGTATATATATAAATGATCAATATGTCGAGCTGAGTCGATTTAGCCATGTCTGTCAGTCTGTCTGTCTGTCTGTCCGTCTGTCTGTCTGTATATATACGAACTAGTCCTTCAGTTTTTAAGATATTGTTTTGAAATTTTGCAAACGTCATTTTCCCTTCAAGAAGCTGCTCATTTGTCGGAACGGCCGATATAGGACCATTTAACATAGAGCTGTCATACAAACTGAATGATCGGAATCAAATGCTTGTATGGAAAAGTTTCACATTTGGTAAGATATATTCACGAAATTTGGTATAGATTATTTTCTAAGGTAACAATATAATCTCCGAAGAAATTGTTTAGAACGAATTACTATAGCATATAGCTGAAATACAAACTGAACAACCGGAATCAAGTTCTTGTATGGAAAACTCTCACATTTGACGTGGTAACTTCACGAAATTTGGCATGGATTACTGCTTAAGGTAACAATATAATCTCCGAAGAAACTCCATACAAACTGAACACATAGTTACTAAAAGAAATGCATAAGTGAAGGGTATATTAGCTTCGGTGCAGCCGAAGTTAACGTTTTTTCTTGTTTTTTTTTTTAACGCATTAAGGTTTTTTATAAAACTTAACAAAAGAGTCACAGTTATATTTATTCTGCTATCCAAACTCTTGGCTCCAGCCACACTTTGTTGCCCCTTACTTTTTGCCATCTCTACTGGTCTTCTTGTTGACGTTTGCCGTCGATGTGTAAGGACGAAAAAGCTGCCATGTTGTTATGTTGCTGATTGTAGCTATCATGTTGTCGTTTCTTCTCACTTCAACGTTCAACATTTTTATGATGAATGTTACGTAAGATGAATACTTTATGCACGACTTTTCACTTTTCTTGTAATTTTTCGCATTCGCCCGCACATTTGATGTTCTACAGCTTGCTTTCTTTTCATTGCAAATAAACAATTTTTTCATTCGCCACTTTTCTTATCGCAGTTCACCACCTCCATTGCATTTTTGTGTGTTTTCTTTTTTTGTTTTCTCTTTCATTGCTTATTATCTTGTTAGTCCATTTGTGCGCTGTCCTACGACAGCCTACGACTGCTCGTGTCATTAAATTTCTTTAACGATTGTCGGACGCGCTATCGCTTGGCGTGTGAATAGCGCCTTGGACTTTTCATATTTCTTTTGCTCGTTGTTGTAGTTGTTGGTAGTATTTATGGCGTTACCCGCAGCCGCTTTGTCATTTGCACATCGCTTCCGGTCTTCGCTCGTAAATTTCCATTCGTTAGCGTGGCTTAATATTCATATGTACTCGACGACCCATACAAATGTATGACGGAGTGTGCGTTTGGCCCCCGTGGGTCCACCACAATCGCAACCATATTCTAATGTGTCAAATACATTATTTGCTGTCATGCTTTCGGCATAAATAAATTAGCCCCAAAACATTAGTTTATTGCATGCAGTCGACAAGTTAATTATAATTGCCTCGGCATCGGTCGTCGTTCGGTCCGGCACACTATGCCAATCTGTTCCTTCCTCTGCCTTTGCCGACTGTGTCTCCATTCGTACCTCAAATTCGAATTAACGCTCATGAATGTCCTTGCCGTAGTGTGCGTGTACTCAATTCCGTATTTGCTTACTTGTTTGTTTGTTTGTTTACCGGCCAACTTGTTGGTTATGCCCCGCCACAGACCGCCTATCAAATGACAACACTGCTACTTACGAGCATATGTCGTGTAACGGTAAATATGTATTTAAAAAAGTCTTGAATAATTCATATATTAATTACATGTTAATTTAATTGTGCAGATGTCCGGCGGCCGAAAAAGACGAAACACCAAACATGAAATTAAGGGTCTAAATCCGGTAACAAACGACAGCAGACTATTTCAGCGCAGACATCTGTATACTTATACTTGTACATCTGTCGAGCTATAGTCGAAGCGACTAAGAGAGTTGACCCACAGCTAAAATATCATGCTGCTTAGTATTTGTTGTTGTCACTATGTAAATATTTGTATTGCCTAACATGCATATGTATTAACTTGTACTAGAGTTCCTCGTAAGCTATCTTGTATCCTTGTGTATTGCTTTGAACACTAAGCTTTTGGTATCATCATTAACTGTGCGTGAGCTAGATGTGAGGAGAATTAGTAAAACACTTAACCAGAACTCATGCTACCCTTTGTGTAACGTTAGTTCAAGACTTACCCAAGGTTACCTATTATTTTTTACAGGGAGATCTTCCTGTTAATATTGATTTATAGTATTCGTACGGAACAGAATACTACTATGAGCAAAAAATAGTAAGACTTTGTTAATAATTTTAAAATTCTTAATTTATTCTTCAAAATCTATGAAGTCCCCCTTCAAGTAATCCCACATGGCCCCAATTCATTTATGCCAACGTTTTTTCCAATCCTCGAAATAGTTGTTAAAGTCAATTGCCGGAATAACCTTCAACGCGCACAGCGATTCACGTTTAGTGTCTTCAATTGACTCACAATGGTTTCCCCAGAGCGGTCGTTTGAATTTGCTGAATAGCCAGAAGTCATACGCAGCTAAATCAGGTGAATACGGTGATTGCGATACGATATTGGTTGAAACTTTGTGGAAGAACTCACAAAGGATCAATGCAGTGTGCGACGTTCCATTATCGTGGTACAAAAACCAAGAGTTGTCGGCCCATAATTCCGGCCTTCAACTAGTACTCCTTGTTGACAGCTTGGACCACACTTCGATAATCGTAGAAAACTGTCAACATTACCTTGATTTTCCATTTGCTTTCACGCATAGATCCAAGACTCCTCGCCAGTAACAATACGTTTCATGATATCCTGGCGGTGAGAAAGTCTTGTCTCACAGGCGTTAACACTACGCCGTTTTCTGAAAAAATTGACGGATTTTGGAACTAATCGTGCGCTCACTTTTCTTAGGCTCAAATGATCTATCAAAATGGTTTTCACTAATTCTTCCGATATTCCAGCGATGCCATTAAGATCTCTAATATTAATCGTCGATTCACAAGCACCTATTCCTTTATTTTATTGACGTATTGATCATCAGTTGATGTTGATAGCCACCCTGGACTTGATTCGTCGTCAATCTCAACCCTCTTTGAATAATTTGTACCAAACAAAAGCACTTGTCGCAACACACAATTATCATCGAAGGCCTTTTCCAACATTCTGAATGTTTTGGTAGCAGAAATTTGATTCTGCACACAAAATTTAATGGAACTTCTTTGTTGAATAATTTCCCTCATCGTAAAATCGCAGGATGCGCTTAATGTACTTCATAAAAAGAAGCGTATACAAAACTCGTATGATTAGTTTGATTTGCGATTTGGCACAGATGTCAACGACAGTCATACGAACTAAGAAAAAAACAGATTTCGACAAATGAATGTTATCTTCGAGCTCCTCGAGCGTTGCTGGTGGATTTTGACAGTCATGTCCCTGTTTAGACGGGAACATGAGGCAGATCACCTTCTTGTTTGAAATAGTGATCGTCCGTGTCATCAAATTCCAGGGAAAAATGCGGTCAACACCGTGCTATATTGGTTGTTATTGGAGGTACCGGCATTACCTGCCTCTTTTCGATAAAAATAAGATCCAATCATGTCGCACTAAACGGTCAATTTTTGGAGATGGAGATGCAATTACGTTCCTTAGAACACACGAGAGCTTGACTCAACTCAATAGCAACAATTTTGTTTGTTGACGAGCTATTAAGCAAGGAATAGGCCTCATGTGAGAAGACCGTATTTTACGCGAAGTACAACTCTTATTGCATAATAATCTTGAACAATTTCCATGCCATTGTATAACACCAAGATGTCGGTCAAAAAAGTAGGAACGTGTTCATGGATGGACGTAATCGAAATCGGACGAAACTAAGCACTAAATTAAGATATAGAACTGTAATTTAGCAAAGGCACCTGTGGGTTAAATATTTTCAAGTGGGCCTGGCTCCGCCCTCTAATCATTCATCTGCTATATGGTGCAAGGCATCGATGATGACAACATCTGTTGAGTCGGCGTTAAGAGGTTTTCGAGAGAAAGGTTCTGTATAAAATTTATAGTTCTTCGCGTTGGCAACGGCGAATACTGTAGTCGATAGAACGAGATATACGCTGACATTGACATAGTTCAGGGAATTAAGAGACAGCGGCTACGATTGCTAAGCCATATCGTCCGAATAGATGAAAACACTCCAGCGCTGAAAGTATTCGAAGCAATGCTCGCTGGTAGAAGCAGAGGAAGAGAAAGACCTTCACTCCGTTAGAAAGATCAGGTGGAGAGGGCCTTGCTACACTTGGAATCTCCAAACAGTGAAAAGTAACTGTCGGGCTAATGTAAACTCGGCTGTAACCGCATAAGATTTGTCTACGCTAATAAAAACTATATCTCTCAAACCGTTCAAGCCTAAATAAGCAAATTCGCTCAAGATAAATCCAATAAAACCCACAGCGATAGTGTGAAAAAAGATTTCTAATAATTGATCTATTATAGGTCATGACCAGGCGGCTTTAACTGCGCTTGTATTTTGATTTTCGATACACATATCTCACGGAGTTCGTATACATATGTACATAGTTTTTGTTTCAGAAAAATCTCGGGATTTGGCTAAATGAGTCCTTATTATCATACTTTCCAAAAAGGGTACGAGTATACAACTCTGAATTCTCAACAAAACCCTCGATTCGATAAATATACATACGTATGGACTTCTATATATAATCTAATTAAATGGGCATACAAACAGATATATAGAGCTTCGCAGGATACCTGTAAAGCCAAGCTGAGACTACATGAATTACTTAAGCTTCAACGAAAAATCCTGCACGTGCCGTGTAGATTAATGCTCTCATTTGCATATGTTTCTTAATTAAGCACAACAAGCAGGGCCTTTTAGTGTCTGAAATCCATATGTAAACACATACCAACAAAGCAACAACAACTGCATGTAAATACGCATATGTGTGGATAATGCACAAATTGAAATATATCTGGTGTGTATAACTGTTTAATTTGAAACCGATATGCCGCACAGCAGATTTCAGCAGCTGATGGCTTTTAAATAAACCAGCAAGGAAGTGGCAAGTTCAGAGTCGAATATTATACGAAGAAATATAATTTCATTTAGTTTCTACTGGAATCTCTGCATTTTTTTGACAGCGATTTGAATAAAACTGAGCTCTACAATAAAAACAGTCTTTGTTTGAAGAAATCTGGATAGCCTCCAGTTATAGAAATCGGATAATCCTGTAAAGAAGTTTCGTAAAATTTCGGATCAATTAGAAACACCAAGTTGAAATAAGCTTTCATAAAATAGGAGATTTTACTTTTTCACTGCTTTCGTTAGCAGTTGCCATGAAGAAACTTTGGGAATTCCACCCAGGCAGTTTTTGATTAATTTTCAAAGTCATTCGTTTTTAAGATTTATCAAATACCGTGATGTAAGATCATATCGGGACGAAACAGTTTTTTCGTATTTCTAATCAACCTTCAACTTATTTTTTTATGCTTGTAATGAACTTTAATGAACCAAATATATACCATTTTGGTCGACCACTTTTTGCCATTTTTCGGCTAGAGACATTATTCCATCAGTGTAAAACTTTTCTTGTTTTCACGGCGAAAAATTACGACAAGTAATTTTCACAGTCTTCTTTTAAAGCCAACTTTACTCCATTAAGGGAGCTCTGCATTGACAGAATTAAATGATAGTCCGATAGTGCAAGGTCAAGGTCATATGGTGGATGCATCAAAACTTCCCAGCCAAGCTCTCACAGTTTTTGTCGAGTCATCAAAGATATTTGTGGTCTAGCGTTGTCCTGATGGAAGACGAAGCCCTTTCTGTTGATCAGTTCTGGCCGTTTTTTTTCGATTGCTTGCTTCAATCTCATCATTTGTTGACAGTAAATTGTATAATCAATCGTTCGACTAGGCTGGAGCAGCTCATAGTGGATGATTCCTTTCCAAAAATTGCAGATATTAAATATGTCCATTAAATTTTTCACAGACATTTCATATGGTACCCAAACATCTAGCCTCTTTTTGTAGCCAACCTTTTTAAATCGGTTCAAACCCGTTTGATGATGACTGTTAAGTTCCTTAGGGATGTCATAGATGCTTATGTGACCGTCCTGAACAGTCTTTTTCATAATTTCATCGACTTTTTTAACAATAGGACGACCAGAACCAGATGCAGCTTTCACATCGAAATTTCCAGAACGGAAACGAGCGAACCATTCATCTATTGACAAAATACGAAAAGACTTTTTCGACTACCCAATATATCTAATCTACAATAAACAGCTGTATGCGCATTTTCCCAATAACTTCTAACTATTTCGTGCGATACAATGGTTAAGTTTATTTCGAAAAAACAGAATCAATTGCAATATTGACTTCATATACGATAAGACTTCATAGCCTTTTCATTCGAAAATCAATCGATATTCTGTTTTGTTTTCAAGCATTTCGGAAACAAAAGTGTGTTAACTCCTAATCGAGCCGTGGCCGTTTACCCTTACACTCCAACAGTCAAGCGGTCAATCCAACCCAATGCCAAGCAATGACCCAAGTCGAAAGGAGCACAAGTAAAAAGCCAAGCAAACTGAAAGAGTATTGTTTTGACTGGAACCAAATCGAAATGTTTTGCGCTTATCGCGCGTATTTAACACACACGCTCCAGTGGCCGGACAAAGGGCGCAGTAGTGAATGCCTGATTGGATTGGCAAGCGAATAATGACAGCGAAAAGTGGAGTGCCTACTCGTCCTACTCGCGATCTCTATGTACTACCATGTGCGGGGGAGCCGGAGTACCAGCAGTTTGTGGTGGCTATTGTGCGAAACAATTTCAAAGATAAATTGGTAACTCACTGCCCAATAGTTGCGGCTGTCGGGTACATTTCGTACATACTATACATACACCATGCACCAGCATGGAGTTGCTGCCATCATGATGAGGGCACATTGTTCCATTTCGCGGGCAAATGAAACGTAGCTTCCGCTTTGGCAAATTGCCATCAAACGCCAGCGATTACAATTTTATCTACACTTCGACGGGTTCAGGCGGTTTAGTAGGCTTTCAACTGTGGCAACAGTAGTGCACATACTTACTTATATAGATCTATGTATTGTAAGTAGTGGGGCCCGGAATATGTGCAAGCGGCCTTCAATTGTCTAGCCCCGGCGGCTTGATGAGTTGTATCTAAGCTACTTTTTGGTTTCGCCGCTCGTTCGACAGCGCATCACATAATCATACATTTGCTGCGTCATCTAGGCCGATTGTATGCCGAACAAACGTACAACAAGCCGCTTAACACGCACCCACCATTGCACCGCCGCCAGGATTTGACCACGCGTCGCACGCTAGCCCGCCAGCGGAGTGCGGTGTACACAGCATTTGCATTTGGCAACCAATCGCCGCACCAAACCACATCGCACTTCACTGTCTGCGAGAACGAGCGAATGGCGTACATAAATACCCGACCGCAGTATGCTTTCAAGTCATATTAGACGCGCGCTCGCTTGTTCATTCATTCATTCATTTGTTCGTTCACTCGCCGCCAATTCCGGCAAGTCTCCAATCATTCAAACGGCACCGGATTTCATTTGATGTTCCACTAGCTGGTCCGACCGTAATCGCATTGAATCGAAATCGGGCGTATGACTGTCCGATTACGCGACGATTGCTCAATGAAGCATGCAAAAGACTTTTTTCTTCTCCACCCCCTACCAAACCGCCTTCAATTTGATCTAATGTTGCGCCTTTAAGTTGCTCAGCGTCGGTACTACTGTATTTGCGGTAAAGTACGAGTACGAGCGACGCACAGATTGGCAAAAGGCATATCGTAAATTTAGTCGAAATCACATTGAAAGAGGAGAAGAAAAAACACCAAATCAAATTAAATCAAGCAACTCAACGCCGTGAAGTCCTGAAAATCCAAAAGGATAACGTCCCCTTTGACTCACCCACTTCGCGCATGCAGGTGCGCCCATTGTTTCATTTCCCACGGGTATGACGTGCAAATCCGTGAACTTCAAAGTGATGGAAAAAAGTCGAAATCGATAAGTAGAAAAAAGTAATAAAACAACGGCAGTGCAAATTGAATTTTAGTGTATTGAGTCGCACTTTAATTCGGCCATTTTCCCCCTTCGCGGCAGCACTTCATTATTTTATCACACTTTATGTTTCACACAATGCCTTGCAGTCGAAGTTTATTCCATTTAGCGGTCCTCCTCCAAACTATTTGATCTGAAACTGGAGATTGTGTTACAGCAAAGACGAGTTGGGTTGTCGGTGCCGAAGTTGTTGGTAAGCAAATTCGTTTTAGTCTAACGCATAACAAACGGCATACCATATGTACAAGTAGTTCTTCACTTTCTCAATCACTCAAGCACTCACTACACTCTGTTTCGCTCTTTAGTCCAATTCCAACTACCACGGTATTCTCAGGTCTCACTTTACCTGTTGGGTTGCCAGAATGTCCTTTCATAATTAATGGGGAAGCACAGTGAAACATTCCGAAATACGTTGACATATTTTTGGAGTATGGTTCTATTTGAAAACTTCAGTGAAGAGCGTATCAATTTCATGTAACGAGAAAATTGTGATTCATTGTAGAAGTGGATCATAAAACTGTCCCCGAACTGCTGAATAATTTTAGTTGTATTTTTGTCATTTTTCATGGATACACTGAATTGGAAAACTAACGTTGCAAAGTGGAGTCCAAAACCAAATATAGTCTTGTGGATATATACGGCTGCCATTAGACCAATTCTAATGTATGGAACACTGGTTGGGTGGCCAGCATTAAGGAAACAATATAATATCAGAAAGCTAAATGGAACACAAAGAGCCTGCGCAGGGGTTATTGGGGCTATTAAGTCATGTTCGACCGAGGTGCTTAATTATGCTCTTGCAACAACTGCCCATTTATGACTTCACTCGGAATGTAGCAGAAACCGGAGAGAATATGGACATAGCACTATCCTGAACCTGCTTAACCTAGGTACCTGCATTAGATTATATCCTCTAAAGATTAGAATTCAATAGCCACTTTCGGCTGAGTATACCCTCTGGACTTGAATGGAAAAGATTGTTAGTAGGGGAGGAAGATACCAGCGCTACCTATACCGACGGGTCCAAAATGGACTACGGAGTGGGAACAGTAGTATACTCCAGTGATTTTGACATCTCTGTTTCTATCCGTCTACCAAACCTAGGCAGCGTCTTCCAAGTGGAAGTACTAGGTATAAAGAACTCTATTGAAATACCAAGGGAGGACACGGAAAGTAAACATATACACGGATAGCCAGGCAACTTAGCTTGGCCTGTCAACGCTAAGGACTAATTCTAGTGTTGTAAATAATTGCAGCAAAGCTTTAAGCTCACTGCCAAGTCGACTCGACATATCTATAATTTGGGTTCCCGGTCATACGAACATTGTTGGCAACGAAAAGGCAGACGAGTTGGCCGCTTTAGACGAATCCGAGGCGAAGTTAATATCACGCCCGCTAGGAACGATCAAAAGACAGCTTTATATGCATGTTGTACAAATAGCTCAGAGCAAATGGAAATCAATAGCATCATGCAAAAACGCCCATGTGGACAGTGGATGTGTGTCTACCTACGTACACTTTGTTGGAAGTTTCCCAAATATTTTCCTTCTTTCTGAGGAATTTCTTTCAATAATTTTAGATTTTTCCCGACTAATATTAACTTAAAAATTAAAACATACTCACTCCGCTCATTTATATATAGATCTAAAGTATTTATAGTGATAAATGGGAAGAATGAAGGAGTTGGCAAGGCAGCTGGTTGTGAGTGCTATCGTAAAACCCACGGTAGATCTCTTCTCACCGTTATATTCTGTAAGTCTCTCAGATCCTATCGATGGGTATGATCCAAAATTTCATTTTAATCCGAAATATTCTCTTAATGTATTTAAAATAATTAGTCGAAACGCTTTCATATATTTTTTGTGGATATCAAAGGGCAAGACTAAGTAATATAATGTTCAGAGATTCTTCAGAAAAAAAGTTATTAGTAGTGAGGACCGCGAGCTCACATTGATTTTCCAGAAATAATCTAGAAAATGATGAGAATGTGGAAATAAATTTGCAATAATTATGGAATAAATTTGCAATAATTATGGAATAAATATTCCTAAGCAATTTTATTTGTCTATTACCCAAAAGCGTTAACTGTGTTCCAATTATGTGCTTGCTTTGTCGCTATATTCCGTCAGGTCATGACAAAGCCTCCGGTTACGCATCAAGTGAGATTAACTTGTCGTTTGCAATTTCGCCTTGATTTGTTGGCTGGCCTTTGTGCATAATTCCAACTAACATATGCCAAATGCATATGCCTTAAACATGCGTATAAATATAGCAAATGTCCATCCCTTAAGAAAAAATATGTTATACCCAATTTGCTAGGCAAAAGCAAGCTTTATCCCCTTTTATCAACAATTCTTACTTCATTTACTTGGCCACCCTTTTATTTATATTTAGCTTGCTTTTCTTTGATGTCACTTCATTGTTTTATATATGTACATATGTATGTGATTTTTTGGCCTTTGGGTCATATATGTACATATGTACATATACAAATTGATAATAAAAAGTCGAAACAAATTGATTTTACTAGATATCATCTTCTGCTTTAGAAATAAAATAGATAAAATCAGTTGATAAATACTTCCACCTGACATTTGAATATGCCCCCCTTAAAATAGTAAACACTCCGATTACAATCTTCATATCCTCCACCTCCACCTCCCTAATAGTAAGCTCAAAGAACTCAATGAAAAAAATTATATAAGGGTGTAAAATGTCTATTAAATTACGATGGCACTATAGCCATACTTTCTAATTATCAAAGACAGAGACAGTAGGATTTGAAGGCAAACAAACGCAAGTAACGTTTCCCACAGGTATCATATTATGAAAACTGGTTTTTGAAATCATCGTAGAGTAAGAACTAAGAGTTGCCTTCGATTTACCACTTCTTTGCTCACTTCACCTCCACTATTTAAAAAAATTATATTTCTAAACAAACAAACTGCAAAGTTATATAGTTTAATTCAAAACAAGAGAATAGAAAAGAGTAAAAGTACCGTATTGATTTTGCTACAAAAATACCTCTTGGATAAATGAAAAAAGTTCAGTTAAATTTTAATTGCAAAGAGGAATGGTACACAAACCACCTTATCGATTTTGAGAGAGACACTAATTTCTACAAGTTAATATTTTCCTTTGAAATTTGTATTGTCTTCATATTAGCCATCGCCAATAAAAATTGATCTTCTGCAAAGACCTTCGCTAGAAGACCCCCATAGCCAATTCATCGCATGTTGGCATCCTTCACACTTCTTCGCTATAGGTAGACTTGCATGATAAAAAAGATTTCTACTACTCGTTACAAAGTAGTACTTGTTGGTAAGCATATTTATAAGTTATAATTCAATATACATATGTATATAACTAATTTCAAGATAGACGAAAAATCGAGATAAAACTATATACAATCAATAACAGGGTGATCCAAGTAGAGGTACTTTTATCAATAGCCTTTTTCTGATATGTAGATCACGCGTGAGTCGTGTCAAACTGTCATGTTATTTTTGTTCAGTATTGTTTGGTATTTCATCATGGAAAGACTTACACCTGAACAACGTTTTATTACGAAAAGTCACGCTGTGAAAAGAATGTATTTCGCGCGCTTCGTTCAACTTATTGTCAATATAATCGGTCTACTGAGCGTACTATTCGCAACACCAACATCCATCTTGAGGCCCAGCTTTCATTATTTGTTAATATTCGACTAAATAGACCACATCCAGCAAGCATTGAAAAAAATATAGCAGCCGTAACTGATAGTGTACTCGAAGACCGTGGAGTCGATTCGGCGCCGTTTGCAGCAATTCGGACTGACGTATGGAAAGCATCCAAAATAAAGCTTGTGCAAGAACTGAAGCCGTACGACATTCCCAAGCGGCACATGGACCCATAAAAAGTTTCCAGAAGATCCGACGTTCTCAAGCCAAATTTTGTTCAGCGATGAGACCTATTCTTGACTCAATTGGTATGTAAATAAGCGAAATTGGCGGTTTGTGGGCCGGTGGAATCATAGGTCGGTGATGCGGGTAAAAACCGTCCACAGCGATCATTATCACGCCATGATAACTGACTATATGATGCCTGAAATTAAAGCTCGTGATCTCTTCGACATTTGGTTTCAAAAAGACGGAGCCACTTCCCTCACATCATCGGAACATCGAAATTGATCACACTTTTACTTACTATGTAGTATGAGTATACATAGTATGAGCTGACTTCGCTTGCTCGCTAATTATCCTCTGTTAAGTGCAATTAATTTCTTAAATCCGTGATGGAAGTTCCTTCTTCTTGTTTTCCTTAGAGAATTTTTTCATTTATAACAGTAAATAACTTTTTGAAGTAATATTTATGAACCAGTTGCAATTCAGTATCTGAAATCTTAGTAATCAAGTTCGATCCTGCACTCTGAACATTGTGTATTATGTTTGTCACGAAGTTTCTAACACCCACATGAAAACGTCGGAGACCCTATAAAATATACATATTGGGTAGTACATATTTTCGTATTTATAATCAAACTTCAACTTATTTTATTAAATTTATAATGAACTTTAATGAACCAAATATGTACCATTTTGGTCGACCGCATTTTTCCGCTAGAGACATTATTCCATCAGTGTAAAACTTTTCTAGTTTCTCGGCGAAAAACTGCGACAAGTAATTTTCACAGGCTTCTCTTGAAGCTAACTTCACTCCATTAAGGGAGTACTGCATTGAACGAAACAAATGGTAGTCCGATGGTGCAAGGTCAGGGCTATATGGTGGATGCATCAAAACTTCCCAGCCAAGCTCTCTCAGTTTTTGCCGAGTCATCAAAGATATTTGTGGTCTAGCGTTGTCCTGATGGAAAACGAATACCTTGCTGTTGATCAGTTCTGACCGTTTTTTTTTTAATGTTTGCTTCAATCTCATCAGTTGTTGAGAGTAAAATGTAGAATCAGTCGTTCGACCAGGCTGGAGCAGCTCATAGTGGATGATTCCTTTCCAATTACACCAAACACTCAACATAACCTTTCGAAGCGTCAATCGTTGCTTTACGACCATTAGTTGAGCTTCACCACGCTTGGACCACGATCTTTTTCACACATTATTGTCGTATTTGATCCACTTCTCTTCTGTTACCATTCGCTACAGAAATGGTTCGATTTCATTTCGTTTCAGCAAAGAATGTTAATTCGGTCCATTAAATTTTTCACAGACAATTCATATGATACCCAAAGAACGAGCTTCTTTTTGTGGCCAGCCTTTTTTAAATAGTTCAAAACCGTCTGATGATGAATGTTAAGCTCCTTAGGGTTATCATGGCTAATTTCATCGACTTTTTCAATGATAGGTCGACCAAAGCGAGGTGCATCTTTCACATAGAAATTTTCAGATTGGAAGCGAGCGGAGCATTGTTGTGTTACACGAACTGCAGCATCGTCTCCATAAATTTTACAAATTTCATTGGTGGCTAGCGTGGCCTTCTTCACTTGTTTAACAACCATCCGTCTGTATGTCTATATATAACTATTCCTTCAGTTTTTCAGATTTTCAGCTGAAATTTGGCATTAGGCTTCCTCAAGAAACAGTTCGGCTTGTCGCTACCGGCGATATCGAACCACTATAGCATATAGCTGCCATACAAACCGAACGAACAAAATAAAGTTCTTATGTGGAAAACTTTGTTAATGAAGAGTATTCTAGCTTCGGTGTTACCGAAGTTAATGGTTGTTCTAAGCTTTTTGTTTTCTACTATCTTTCCAATAAATGTGGTGATGGGCTTGTAACATTTTTTTCAGTGTAAAAGGTATTTGAATAAAACATTTACTATTGTATTCACATTTTAGTTGCAGACAATTGATTTACTTTGTGTTTATGTTCAAAGACTTGGGCTGCTTTCGGGGGGAACCCCAACCACGAATACTCTATATAAATATACATGTGTACACATACATATGTACATATGTATATTTTTATATGTGGTGGCAATTGTTGCCTTACATTCATTTAGGGGTTTCCGAAGAACATATGTGAGCCTGTTTTTTAGATTGAGTTTCCTGAAATTGAATTGGGTTTTGTGAGGTGTGGGTAACTTCTTGTGTCTGTGACGCACTCAGCCGTGCAGGGTAATCAGCCAGGCCACATGCAGTTGGCCGTAACAACAAACGTAAAACAAAAGAAAATAACACAAACACACACAGTGATAACGTGTGTATTCGGCTTTCTAGCGGTACTTTTGTATATCCACACGTTGTCCGCTGGCCAGCCACAGGTGTGAGCAAACATTTCTTTAACTTGTCTACTTAGTGTGCAGATCCTTTGAGAATTGTTTTGTTTTTCTTTAATTTTTTTCTTGCGAAGTATGCTGAGAGTTTGTAGCATTTGAGACCGATTTTTTGTATCCACTTCGGACTTCTTGTCTCGTGAAATAAATTAAATTGATTGTTGGTCATTGGCACATACGTTTTGGCCCACATTTTGAGGATAAATATTTTATGCTAGACATTTTTCTCACTAGTGCTTTAAGGTTTACTTTGAATTTTCGGCATTTACTGTGTGGGATATATACTATATCATGAATGCTGCTTATATAGTAGAGGGTACGAAAGATAAGACCTCTGTTATGCTTCTCTACGGAGCTCACTATGAGTAAAAACTATAATGAACATTTATATTCAACCGAATATCGGTTTTGATGTTACATACAAACTTGACCCGGACTGACAAAAAAAAACATTCTCACGTATTTTAATACAAATCTTTGTTATCACCTTCAAAATAGGCTTCGTTTGAGACATTACCCTAAATAAAATATTGCATTGTTTGCCTCGGTTGGGAGGCCTTTAATACTTTCCTTACTTTATGCTTTCTCCGGCGGGTACTACAGCCGAAGATGGAGCCATGTGTAGAAGTTTTCGCAAATAAGGTAAGCTCTCTGAGCGCCATTCCCTTGAGAGTGGCCAGAAACAATTCTTTTACATATGGCTCAAACAGCTTACGACTTACAAATATTACCTAGGTAGCCAAAAAACATCCGTTTGAAGGCGTGCTAAAGCGAGAGAGCGAAACACCTAAAAACCGCCGATGAAGAAGTCGAACTGTAATTGGCCTTCAGTAATCAAGTCATCTGTCCGGATAGACGTAAGCAGTGAAATAATCTCTCTGCCTTCTTAAATTAATGATGTCCTTAAATGGAGTTTATTCAAACGAAGCGGTAGCTCATTACAAATGTAAGACTCACTTTAAAATGTAATTGGTTTTGGAAATGTGTGCGCCAACTCTAAACTAACTTCATTCGAACAAAACTTATTTATCGCTAAGTGCCACATCAGTCGGTTGACGAGCACGAATATATTTTAAACGCGCAGATACCAGCAAAAGTCCCACAACAGACACGCATAAAGAGTACATCAAAGTGAAAAAAGCAAAGGGAAAAGTTGACTGACTACAAAAAGAAAAAGAAAAAAACAAAAACAAGCAAGTCGCTTTCTTTTGTGTTTATTGCGAATTTAACTTTTAGAATTTTTGTTTGCAGACAACGGTACCACGATTTGTAAACGCATACGCATTTATGACTGATGAACAAATGATGGCATCAAAGTGTGTGTGTGTATGGGTGTATGTGTGGCTATGTCTGCGCTAGTTTATTTGTTTTTGCTTAAAGTTGAAGTTGAAAGTTTGAAGTGTTAGCGACTTTTATATTTATTTACTTGCCACCAAAGTGAAAATGCACATCACTCAAAGTTGAAACCTCAATTCCGTGGGGATAATGATGCCTAAAGCGTCATTCATGCCACAATTTCGCCGACTGTGTGATTGCTAAAATACACGCGGCGCACACATACACACACACCCACATATATATATGTATGTGTGTGCCTATCAAATAAATTTTATATGTGTATGTGAAGTTTGAGTGTGTATGAGTGCGCTCATAGGAAGCACTTTGGCGCTTGAGAGCCGCACATTGTGCCCACATCCATGTTTACCGGTACGATTTAATGCTCTGGGGAGTCTTGCATATCATCACAGGCACACGCCTGCACAATCAGACAAATAACAATTACACATACACATGTGTACACTCACCACCAAAGTGAAAATGTATGTTCGTATATATGCGTGTGTGTAATCATGCCGAAATGAAGTGCGCGTCAAGCATTTGGCGACAGCATTTGGGAGTTGGTGCCCGCGCTGACAGTCAAGCGTCGAGCGCTCGCCTGCCGCATAACTGTAAAATGCGCGAATCACATATCGAAAAATAATTCCAGATATGTCAGCGAAATCTGCTTTTCAAGCGCCGATTGCGAAGGCGGCATAAACTGTTCCACCTTCCTCACCGCCCATCCACAGCCAGCACACATTGCGAACTGCCGCTTGGCATCAGCTATGTATAAAAGTCGCTTAAGTACGCACGCAAGCCGGAGCTAGCGGTGCGTGCGTTGATGCGCTCCAACGTTCAGTGGCTGATTGTGAGAATATTTTCGCATATATCTTAGCGATTTAAGTAATTCTTTTGAGTGGAATTTTATTTTTGGGAGCTCACTGCGTTTTTTCCACGGCATTTATTTTATTTTTCAGCTTTGATGATGAGGATTCCTTCGGCTCACGCACTCACTGCCAGCTAGTTGTGCGTATGTGTGTGTGTGTGGGCTTACGACTGCGCGAGTGCTGATAAAATTAAACACGCCAATGGTTTGTGCCGAAATCCAAGTGTGGCTCCATAAATATGCAAGGGCGCAATCAAACTTAGCCTATATTAATATTTTAAACAGACGTGGGGAAAGTTTTGAGCGTAAAGATAGTTCGCGACAGCCCTCCGGCATTGGAAGTTTATGACAACAAATTTTGTTTATTTATAAACAATTTGCAATGTGAATCTTTCTTATGATTCATTCGAATAGTTGATGTTTACCAATCTACAGTCTGCCGCAATGCATTTTCGCGAATTCTGAAAATGTGAAAATCCGCTAATAGTTACTATTTCCGGTACGCTTAATTTTTCTAAAAAAACTATGCTACTATGAGCAAAAAATAGTAAGACTTTGTTCAGAATTTCAAAGTTCTTAATTTATTCTTCAAACTCTATGCCGTCCACCTCAAAGTAATCATCCTTTGTCTCAATACACTTGTTACAACGTTTGTTCCTCGAAAAAGCTGTTAAAGTGTATTTCCCGAATAGCCTTCAATTCACGTAGCGATCCACGTTTAATTTCTTCAATAGACTCAAAACGGTTTTCCCGGAGCAATCCTTTGAGTTTGCTAATAGCCAGAAGTCATGCAGAGCTAAATCAGGCAAATACGGTGGTTGCAACATAATATTTGTTGAAAAATTGACTAAATACTCATAAAGAATCAATGCAGTATACGACGGTGCATTATGTGGTGCAAAAACCAAGAGTTGCACGCTTATAATTGCGGTCTTCTCCTACGAAAAGCTTAGCGAAAATGACGCATAACACTCAAAGCGTATTCCTTGTTGACAGTTTGACCGGTCGGAAGGAATTCGGAGAGCACCACATCTCGATAATCGACAAAAACTGTCAGCATTACCTTGATTTTTCATTTGCTTTGACGTGTGTTTTTCGGCTTCGGCTCACGTTTGCCATGATATTCGGACGATTGATCGTCTGTTTACGGGTCGTAGTCATAGATCCAAGACTCCTCGCCAGTAATAATATGTTTCATGATATCCTGATGGTGAGAAAGCCTTGTCTCACTGGCGTTATCACTACGCCGTTTTTCGAAAAAATTTACAGATTTGGGAACCAATCGTGCGCTCACTGGCCTTAGGCTCAAATAAACTTTCAAAATGGTTTTCACTAATAATTCCGATATGCCAACGATGCGAGTAAGATCTCTGACTGTTAACGGCCGATTCTCAAGCACCAATTCCTTTATTTTATTGACGTATTGATTATCAGTTGATGTTGATGGACGTCCTGGACGTGGTTCGTCATCGACAGGCGTATACTAAATACTAATTATATTATTTTGATATGACATTAACAACATAGAAAAAAAATATTTCGACGAATTTTTTTATCAAAAAGTTTAACTATTTTTTGCACACAGTAGTAATTTGCTTATGATTTTGATAAGTCAGTTTGTATGCCAACTACATGCTATAGTGATGTGATCTCAACAATATGTTCAGAGGTAATGTCTTGGCCAACATACCGAATTCCGTCAATGTATTCTGTCAAATAAAAAAGTTTTCCATACAAACACATAAATCTGGTCGTTCAGATTAAATAGCAGCCGACAAATGAGCAACTTTTCGGAGAAAAAAGGACATATGCAAATTTTCAGAACGATATCTTAAAAACTGAGGGACTAGTTCACGTTTATACAGACAGACAGGCGGATCATCCTGGAACGTATCGGAATATGCGAATAACCTCAAATAAACGGAGCTGGCAAGCTATTAAGATAGTGACTGGGACAGTACAGCGTCTACTAATAGGGATGACATGATTGTAACAGATTGTGGCGATCATGTTTGTATACGGATTTACGTAAATTTTTGTCAGTGTGTCCGGTAGTTATACCATTTCACCGTGTCTCGTTTCACTTTGGTACAACGCTTACAAATTTTCCAATATTATTACGCGAATTCACATTTTCGAAAAAAATTTTGAAAAAAAGTTCATCAAAAAATCATCTTCTAAGTTGAGGCCCATTTCTGGCTTAACGACTTTATTAACAAACAAATTGTCGATATTGGAGTGTGTCACATCCCAGGTTCAGGAAAAAGGAAAGGAGATGACGTTACCGTCAATAATGAGCATTACATATAACACGCTATTGACAGACATTTTTTCTTGGAATTTGATGAAATCAACATTGTACGCAATGATTACTAACAAGACGGTGCGCTGCCTCATATTTCACGTCTAAATATGGGCACGTTGCTCGAAAAATTTGGTAACTCTTTAATTTCGAGAAATGGCCCAGTCGAATGGTCATCAAGATCATGCGTTTTAACGCCTCTTCTAGATTATTTTCTACGGGGGCTTGTTAAATCAAAGGTTCACACCAATCAACCAGCAGAGCTGCGGTTCCAAGGTCCAAGTTTTTTCGGAGATCTAACCCTTTTGATCAATTGCCACTAAAGCCGGTTCTACGTTCCCGGAATTGACCCGGATTTTACCTTGTCAAGGGCTGTTTTTTCGGAGAACCAACCTCGATTGTATTGATAAGTTGTAGATTAAGTTTGTCATCACTGGAGCAACCCCTTGTACTGGCATCGAGTCCAACGCGGGTCCGGAGGAATTTTTCTACCCCGTCTAAACGCTAAAAGGCTAAAAGGCTCCATCCAAACTCCACCTCGGTTATGTGTAATACCTGCAATGAAACCATCTTCAGACCTGCTTAGGCCTTAAGGTACACTGGGATTGGACCACGAGTTACGAGCATGGGGACGCTGCCAACGCACTACTGCGACCTTATTTGTAGCCTCTACGGCTGTGCAATCTGCAACAAGTTCTAGCACTGCGCCAACAAAGAACCCCTACGGTTCATGAGATCTGAAATAGGCATCATGACTACCATTCCTGGGCCTACCGTTGGATGACTTCGATGACAACTAGTCTGAACCTTGCCACACTAACCGGGACTGGATAACCATTGAAATAACAACAATAACAACAGGGGCTCCAAGACAACATTCAGCGCACTATTGCCGAAATTCTGCACCGGGTCATCGGAAATTGTCGTAAACGGGTAAAATTTCGAAAAACGCAAACGAAGCCGTGGTGGCCATTTGGCCAACATTTTGTTCAAATCATAAAAAAAATACATTTTCACCAGTGTTGAGTGTTTTATTTAACTTTAACATCACGTCGTTTTTGTTGTCAGACCCATTATGCTTATAGACCTCACGAGCGTATAAAGAGTAGGCCTTTATTTCGCGTAAGCCAGACTGAGGCTCTTAGCTGCGGTTACTTACTAAAAGGGTTGGACCACGTGGAATGGCTGGTAAATAAAATTTATATTTTAACGTTAAAGTTTTCGGAGGAGTCTCCCTCTCTAGAGAAATAGTAACGCCGAAAGCAATAATTCAACAAGTAATGTGAAGATTTGTAAATTAGTCTCGAAGAGAAAGAAAGGAAAATTTCGAATATCTTCGCAAATATCCAGCTATAGCTTACAACAAAAGAAACCCTTAGGATACCAACGGATATGAAGTTCATTCTTTTCCGCTAACTGGTATCCAGTGATTATACAACGGAATGCGCACAAAAGCCAGCGACTTTCCTGGGTTAAAGTATTTATTCTTGCTCATTCCAAATTGTCTCCCACACCGTGTCACTGTCATAGAAAAATCAGAAATTAATAAAAAAGCGGAATTGTGGATGAAGTAAATACCAAATAAGCAATAAATACCGCAACAGCTATTCGCCATGGGCTTTACGAGAGCAGTGATGCACAAATTGGTGGCAGATAAGAAAGCAAATATGTTTGTATGTACATATGTAAATATGTATATATGTATTTACATGGATACAGAAGTATGTATGTGTACAACTCAAGCTAAAGCCATAAAGTACTTGAATTTCGCTGTCATACGAGCACTCTAAGCGAGCGCAAGCGGAAATTACACCCACATACACACATACATACATACATTAGTAATGTATATTTATGCCATAAAGGGGGGATCCAACGACAGTTTGAATAAACAATTCGCGCTGTTTAGTGCCCAAGTATTTGCATAAATTCTGCACTTCACCGATAAGCGCAAGTAATGTTGTAATAATACTGTGTGTTTGTTGTTGGCGTAAGCGCGATGCTCATAAAGCAAATTGCTGCCATAAATTGGTATCAGAATTGAATGAAAGCGTGCCAAAATAGCGAAAGGGGTGAAAGGGGTCTGCGTTAGCAGAGATACTGGTTTGTTTTGATTAGAATTTATCAATCTTTTTATTATTACTTAAGAATGCTTGTCATAATATAAGATGGGGATTTAGGAAAATTGACATATTTATACATATTTACATGCATACAAATAGTGCAAAATTGAAAATATGAAATCTTGGCAGTTTCCTTCCATTCAAACTGACTTAACTAAATGTAGCATAAAATTATAAAAAATAGTTATATAAATGATGGCACAATTTAAGGGAAAATACTCACTTGTGAGCTTTAGAAATTTAATATTTTGCGTACTTTTATATTGAAAGTACATACAAATTTTAAAATTGTACTCCAAAATTTGTATACTTGAGGAGCAAGATTTTTGAAAGTTTCCATTGATTATTTTCGTTTTTTTAAGCCACTAAGAGTAAATTTTTTCACAAAAACGGACTTTTTTGGAAGGAAACCATTTTGCCAATAATCACAATTTTGACGAATTCTTCGCTCATTATCTGTATTCACCTTTAAAGTTGGATAATTTTAACAGAAAAATCTTTCTCACAGCCAAACACCTTTTTTTCTGAGGTCCCCCGGATTCCAGCACCGTAGGCCACCGATAATTATAAACTAAATAGAATCATTAATTACTTTAGGTGTATGTAACGGGTAATCCAAGAAAAGGCACGCAGCCGTAACTGAGAGTGTACACGAAGACCGTAGAGAGTCGATTCGGTGGCGTTCGCAGCAACTCAGACTGACGTATAGAATGACTTGGTGCATTTCACGTCGATATCTTAAATTGAAAGTGTACAAAATACGGCTTGTGCAAGAACTGAAGCCGCTCAGCTTTCGAAAGCGATAAAGCTTCGGTCTGTGGGCTTTTGAAAACTTCCAAGAAGATCCGACGTTTTCGAACCAAATTATGTGCAGCGATGAGACCCATTTCTGGCTCATTGGGTATGTAAACCAGCAAAATTCTCGCATTTGGGGCGAAGAGTAACCTGAGGAGATTCAAGAGCTGCCATTCTATCTGGGAAAAAAATGGATTAGTGTGGTTTGTGGGCCAGTCGAATCATCAGTCCATATTTCTTCAAAAATGATGCCGGTGAGTACATAACCGTCAAAGGCGACCATTATCGCGCCATGCCAAGCAACTATTTGATGCCTGAAATTGAAGAAAATTGGACTGACTCAACGTAAGACGTAGCCGCGGTCAAAATTTGAAAGTAAAACACGAAATGGATCGACCTCTATATATAGTTTAAAAGTCAATTAAAGTTTATTTTCGTTTAGAAATCAAAGAACATGGTAACTCTAGAGGTAGTAGAATTTATACACAATGAAGCAGTCGAAAAAATGAAAAATCTATAAATCTTAACGGAAAAATTTAGGAAATAGAAAATGTTGAACTGTAGCGCCAACTAACGTGAGTTTTAGTTAAAACAAATTTGCAAAAAATTCATTCACTGTTATTCTTTAAGTATTTTACAGTTATAAGTTGTCATAGAAAAATCACCAGCCAATGTGATTTGACATCAATATATGTACTTCTGGCGTACATCAAGTCAATGATCTTTCCTGATAAAGGAGCTTACACTATGCAGTTGAACCAACATCGGATGCATTTGTGGGAAGATGAAGAAGAAGGAATGCAAAAGGAGAGGCGGATGGGCTCTACATAGCGCACTCGCATTGTTCACATGAATAAAATTCAGTTGCAGCACTAAATACTACAAAACTGGGAACTATTAAATCTAAAAAAACTAGTTATTTCAATAATTTTTGAGTATTTTCTTCAAAAAAGAAATGTATGCTTTTAAAAAAACCCATTATAAAAAATTTGTTGAAGTTTGAAATGGCGAAGACTACCAAGATGGTTGAAAGAATGCCGCTCACCACCGAAAAACCCAATCTCAAGCAGTTAAACTTCATTTTCGAAAGCTAGCTGTACCAAAAAGTAATAAGCCGAAGTGCTTACGGTTTGTTAGACATAGAAGTGCAAATTAGATAATTCATAAAATTTTCTTAAACCAACTTACTTAGTTACCAACAAATAGTTTGAATTTACAATTATGGCATTAAAATCGGACAAAATCATATAGTACTTTGCAGTCAAGACTAGTCAAAAATCACATTAGACTACGACTGCTACATTAGCAAGCCACAGAAACGAAATTAAATACTAATAAAAGAAAACTCAAACTAAAACTACATTTTGGTCAAACTGTGGACTTTTAGTAGCCCCAAAATTGAGAATAAAATGTTTTCAATGATAAAGGCAGTGTGTGGCTGCAAAACGCATCAAACTACAAGAATAATTTACGTAACATTTTGCTTATTATAACAAGCCAACTTTAAAAGTCAGCAACAGCTGACAAGCCGCAACGAAAACATATGTATTTATTTTAGTTTTCAACAACACTTTTCATACTTAGAATATACTCGTAAATGTTTAGCAATTACTGAGAATAAAATTATCAACAAAGTCTCAACCACACACACACACAAATTGCAGGAAAATGGCATACATAGAAACGCATGTATATATGTACATATATACATATATAAAAATAAATATATATTAATAATAGATATGTATATCTCACATATTTGGCGTGTTTCCTGCACCCCAGCTGAGGTTTGCAGTAGTTTCGCTTAACTTCGAGTTGTAAGTCTACAATTAGTGGGAAACTCAACAAAAAAATGAGCAAATATTTTAAATATAAAATTTTATCATGCCACACACACACACACATTTTGTGCTGTAGAGTTGCCCGCAATTGTTTAATTTAACTATTTCCAACAGAACAAGCAACTTTTCCAACGCAAGCGAATATATAATTGCCAGGGCGTATACGCAACCAGCAGAATGCAAGGGGAAACAACGCAAAGCAACAACAAAAAAGCAACGAAGAAGCGGCAAGCAGGAAACGCTCCCAGTTTCAGGCGCTGCTTCTGTTGGTTGCAAATATTTACGTTGAAATTAAACATTAAATGCTTGCATGAGGACACATTTGCGTAAATTTAAGAACGGTTGTTGACCGAGCGCCCACTTTCTCCAAATTAAAAGTGAAATATTTTATTAGCAAACACACTGTTGCTTCTGTGCGTAAGCAATTTTCCTTCAATTCGGCTCTCATATGCATTGTTGCAACGTACATGCGGGAGGTAAAGTGCATTCTCATGTGTATTTATGTTTATATACATATGTTTACATATGTATATAAAAGAAATTATGTATTTTTATACTCTCGCAACAAAGTTGCTAAGGAGAGTATTATAGTTTTGTTCACATAACGGTTG